>NW_004524637.1:11991817-12018743 GCF_000260255.1 Octodon degus
CCCTCTTACCCCCTTTCCCCTTCCCCGTCCCTCTTGTCTCCCCATCTCCCCTGTCCCTAGCCCTCTTGCCCTCGTCCCTCTTACCCCTTTCCCCCTCTCCTATCCCTCTTTCCCCCATCTCCCCTGTCCCACAGCCCTCTGGTGCCCCCCCCCCCAGCCTATCTGCTTCCCCCATCTCTTGGTCCCTTCCCTTCTGTGAAGCATCTGTCTCCCTATTTTCTCTGTCTTCTATTTTGCTTTTTTATTTTTATTACCTATCTTTTCTTTGGGTTTCTCCTAAAAGAGAAGCCACGCCTGTTTGAGCTTAAGTTCCTTCACTTAGGATGGCAGCAGCAACCTGTCCCTGTAGCCACATCCTGTTCCTGGGGTGCTGTGGTGCATGCGATGAGCCCCGGGCATGGGTGAGTCTGCACGGAAGCTCACCTCCTGGCCCTAGCTTCCCTTCTGAAAAATGGGGCACTGTTATAAATTACTCAAGTTTCAGTGAATATTAATTGAAAACATTCACAAGTCAGTGGTTTTATTATAAATAGGTAGTTAATAGCGCTAATTATTATTTTTGTTGTTTTTCGTAACATGCTGTGAGAAAGCTTGAACACTGATCTTTTTGTTTGGTTTGGTGTAAGTGAGGGTGTAGTACATTTTCATGAAGAGGTCTAACCTTGGTGTTAGTACCAAGGTGGAGAAGTAATAGAGGGATTTGACCCTGAATACAAACAGCTAAATATAAAATCCTGTCCGTTATGTAATTTGGAACTACATTTTCTATTTGAGACTAGACCTACTTTATATGTCAGTCCAGGGTGAATATCACAGATGATATATATATATTTTTTTTTTTAATTTAATTTTATTTTTTATTATGTGTGTGTGTGTGTGTGTGTGTGTGGTCAGCTCAGCCCACCAGGGGGCGGGGCTGGCTGGCATGTGGTGCTGGGGGATTGAACCACGGTCCCTGTGCTTTGCTAAGCTTGTTCTAAGTAAGTGCTTTAGACCACTGAGCCATCTCACCAGCCCCACAGATGATATATTTTTGTTTAGTTTAGAAACTGGTGTGTTAAGTCTTACAAAGATTTTGACCAAGGTACTGGGCCCTTCGGAGCAGCCTAGTCATCAGGCGCTCAGTTGTAGAAGGCCAGATCCCTGCAAGTTTGCTTTTTCTTTAAGTTTAAATTGAAAAGGAGTCTAATGGTTTTTAAAAAGTGAAACCTCCCAAGTACAAATGTCTCTGTGGGAATTTTAATTTTTTTGGTGCCACCAAGTGGGAACATGTTGAATAATGATATTTGTATACAAAATATATTACTTGGGCTGCTAAGACAGACACGGCTACCCTTTTTATAATAGGACCATATCAGTAAACTTTAGATGTGGCCTCCAGGACAGGCTCTTCCTAGCTTGCTGGTGGCCGTCCCTTTGTGTTGCCTCACACATTAGAGGGTGGAATAGCCAGGTCGCATCTCTGTCACCAGTCTTACGAGGGACCCTCCAGAAGGCTCCACTTCCACATGCCATTGTCCTGGAAGTAGCTTCAGCTTGATTTGGGTGGCAGCATCATTTGGCCCAGAGGACCTGCTGAGCCAGAGCAGAGGCCCTCTTCCCTGGAGACCAAAGTCCCCCTCAGAAAGAGCGCTCCTCAGCTTCCACATGACGCTGAATTTCTCTGGAGTCTGCGCCCCTGGTAGTAAGATGCCTGCGATCTTAGGTGCCGTTACAGGGAAGACCCTTGCCCCTGCTTTCTTACAGCTTATAATTCTTGCCTTATATTTAGTAGGCAAGAATTAGGTCTTATGGACTTCTATATCATACCACTCTTCTACCTGCCTGACAATACCCATGTTTGATTATCCTATCTTCTGTGACAGCACAGGACTGATGCTACAGCCTTACTTGAGTGCTCTCTCATTTCTGGGACTTACTCAAGCTGCAAAGATGTCCGTGTGTAAATTGAATTTGTTTTGTCCTTCCTGCTTGTCTTGCAGCGTAGAAGCCAGCTCCTTTGCATAACCCCGGGTAGGAGAGCTCCAGCATGGCTGCTCTGCGCGCATCCCCTTCTCAGGTCCTCAGGGCACCCGACTGCAGCTCTCTCGAGGGCCTTGATGCGGCTGCTTGTCCCAGTGCATATGTGCCTGCTTGCGCCGCTTGGCCTTCTGTCTCCGTACGCACTTCCTTACTTCAAGTTATAACATTGTTTTACAAGACCTACATGCCAGTTAAAAACCAGTACTTATACCAAGAATGCATGTAATTTGATTAGATGTGACTATGCAGTAAACCAAGTGGGACCAGGTTAATGACTGTGCAGATAACTGTCCCCGTGTCACATCCACTGCGTAGCCAGTGACGATGAGATACCTTCACTATGAAGATGCGTCTGCATTTCACCTGCATAAAATGTGAGAAGATATGTAGGAATATGTATTTTCCCTAGAACTGAGCGCTTAGTCTTGTGTGCTTACTAAATGAATCGTGTCCCTAGTTCTACCAGCATGTGTGTCCTTAAATGGTACATTTTACAAGTTACGTGGTAGCTGTTTGTCTGACCCTTTATAGTTAAAAACTCATTCTAAACCAAGTAGAGATACATAGATAAAAGGTGGCATTCTAAATTGAACAGTGAAAGAAGGTAGAAGAAATGTTTTTTAGTTTGTGTTATTTTTAAAGATTTAGTTGGTGATTTATTATTGGAAGTCAAATAAAATTGAAGGTGATTGTAGTCATCCCAAGAGCATTTTCAACTACCGTACGATCTCTTTAACCTTGTTGGTTTTCCTGAAATTCACTAGAGGGCAGCAGTAAGCAATAAAATTTTTATTTTTGAAAAAGATTTTGAACCTCTTTTTTTTCCCAAAGAGGTCTGAGGTTAAATGCAAAAATTATTAGTTAAAGATGTGAATGGTTTGTAAAAGTATTTCAAGCATATTAGAAATTTAAATATTATAGTTGAACTTTCTGATAATCCTTGAAACTTCAGCATGTAAGCTAAAACACAAGCTAAAAGCTTATCAACTGTTTGCTCTCTTCAGACATTTAAAACTTTAGGAAAAAAGTGTATTCTGTCCTCATGTTACAAAAGTTGTTACCTTGAGGGCTGGCCAGATAGCTCAGCAGACTAAAGCACCAGCTTAGGCAGAGTACAGGGACTGGGGTTCGATCCCTGGCACCACAAGCCGTGCCGGCCCTGCCCCCGGGACATGTTGAGATGGTGATTGAGACTAGGCATGGTGGCACATGCCTGTAATCCCAGTTCTTGGGAAGCTGAAAACAGGAGAATCACTGAGTCAAATCTACATAGTGAGACCCTGTACTAAATACATTATTTTAAAAAAAGCTATCAGTGACATACTTTTATTTTCTAAAATCCTTTACATTAAGCTATGTAGGAATTTGGTTCAGCTCCTCTAGTAAGTCATCAATTTAATATAAAGAAATTACTTCATATGATTTAAGAACTCTGTGTTCTTAAAAAGATTTTGGCTAAATATTATCATCTTAGAAAAATTATTTTAAGGGCCAGCCAAATAGGTCAGCGGATTAAAGCACCTGCTTAGGCAGATGCAGCAGTTTGATCCCAGGCATGCCATGCCAGCCCCACCCCCAGGACGTGCTGAGATGGTGATTGAGACTGGGCGTGGTGGTGCATGCCTGCAATCCCAGCTCTTCGGTATGAACACAGGCAGATAACTGCGAGTCTGATCTTCATAGTGGAACTCTGGACCCTGTAGACCCTCACCAAAAAGTACCAAAAAAAAAGAAAGAAAATTTTAGTAAACCTTTGTCCACCAAATAAAGGCAGGAGGAAAGAAAGTTAGTCCAGCGAGCCACGCAGTCCCCCGCAATGTGTGCGAGCCTGGCTGGGAGGGCTGCTGAGGCCGATTTGGCAGCCTGAGTAATGAAACAAGCGTGCAGACCGATAACGTCCAGCGTACACTGTCAGGTAACAGGCGAGGCACCTTTGCAGACCAGGCACAGATCTTGAGATGTGGGCCTATGAGCTGAGAGGACCCAGGTGGCGCTGAAAGTTGCCAGTGCCTCAGGAAGGGTCAGTGTGCTCGCTGAGAGCACTTAGGGTGTGGGTATTGGACAGAAGTAGTTGTGCAAAATTAGAGTGCTTTTAAGAACCACGAACAATTGTGAGGCATGGGATGAGGTTAGCAAGTTGGTGCATACACAGGGTTACATTAATTTGGGTCTTCATGAGAGTAATAAATCTACCTCATTGGAAAAAATGGTGCAGCAACATTTTAAAACTCATGAAATTTTGGTACATTTATATATTTTTCATATATGTACATTTCAGAAATGTGCAGAGATAGAGATACGAATGAACAGAATTGCCCTAGTTAGAATAGTGACGGGACTTTGTATGGCTAGCTGCCTTACAGGCCTGTGTGTGGCTAGCTGCCTTCTGTAATGGTCGAGAGCCACCTTCCCCGAATCCTCACACTCCCCTGAGTGCACTTTGGAAAATAGCCTTTAATTCCAGGAGCATCTTAAAGGAAGACTAAAAAATCTTCTAGGCAGTTAGTACATTGCAGAATTGAATTCATCCAATAGAGAATGAGATTAAGTTTAAGAAGTGACATCTTTCACGTCTGACCTTGTTTGTTGTCCCCAACTCCATCTCGTGGCCCTATCCATCTGCAGAGGAGACTGGGCAAAATAGTTTGGTTGTGAGCTGAAAGGAAAAATGACAAAAGCATTAAAATTATAATTTTATATTGCTTCCAAGTGTGATGTGACTGACAGGTGGTTGTTCTCTATGTTTTCTCTAAAAGTCAACAGTGGTCTGGTTGGTGGTGCACGCCTATAATCCCGTGATTCAGGAGGCTGAAGCAAGAGGTTTGCTGCAAGTCCAGGCCCTGCCTGGGCTGCATAATGAGTTCAGGGTCAGCTTGAATTGCTTAGTGAGACCCTGTCTCAACCAAAGCAAAGAAGTCTTCATGATTCCAAGCCCCGGCCGTGTGGCAGATGCTGTGGAGTGTTCTGTTGGTGATTGCTGTGAGCGGTTATTTGGAGCTGGAGTGAGAGCTTTGTAGTGCATATACTGATTTGTTCCTAATGCTGACTAGTAGGTAAAATTAGAGGTTGGAAGATGTTTAAAATACTTAGCAAAAAAATTGGTTATATTGAATATATAGAACTTCTACATAAACTAATTCATCAGATACCGTGTATGTATTGAAACACTTGTGTTTTCTGAAGTTTACTGCATATACTTGGAGAAAATTATATTTCTTTTATTGGAAAGCAATTTTATAACTTGTTTTTACTTTCTCACATGATCCTAACTTAACCTGAAGCTTTACACGTTACAGTGATACAGTATTTTATTTATATTAAACTTATAGCTTGTCCATCCAGGAACAGTGTTACAAACATAAATGTAAGTGGAAATAAGAGAATTACGCGGCTGCATTTGTGATTCACTTGCACACCCCGGGTTCTCCAGTGACTACTCTTTCACAACTGCCCACTTTTAAGTTACTACTCTTAAGAATGTGTTTAAACTGAAAACTGAAAATATTATTGTGGATAATATGTTTAAATTAACTTCATGAAAAATGTTTCATTTTTAGGCCTATGGTATGTCTGCATTACCTTTAAATCTGATAAAAGGCACTAGAAGTGCTGCGTACGAACGTTTAGAAAACACTGAAGACATGGAGGACGTGGAGCAGCACATCCAAGCGATCAAATCCAAGGCGAGTTGGTGTTTCACTGGGAAGCATAAAATTATAAGTGACTTCGTGATGTTCCCTCAAGATCGGCAAATCCACAAGCTTTTATGTTGCTTTATTGTTTTAATAATGTATCTTTTAAGAACCTTCCTGTTTTTTATAAAAAGTACCTTCTGTATAATAGGACATCGGCAGTTTGAGAAATTCTGTCAATGTTCTAGCAACTAAGAAGGAAAGTTCTGCCTGTTTCCGCACAAAACCTCAGTTATCCTGGTTGTTGCAGATGTAGCGCCGTGTTGTATCGCGTGGTCTGTGTTTCCCATTTTGTGTTTCATTCGCACAAGCTACAGTTTACATTCAGTGAGTTTGCATTAAAGGGAGCTCTAAAAATTTTCTTCCTTATCACTTCAGTTATCATACAAATCTTGTTTAAAGAACATAGGAGAAAAACATTCTCTATTTTTTTTACTAAAGTACCATGGGCCTGCTAAAGAAATCAGTAAGAGCACATAAAAAGAAAAACCACATACTATCTTTGATATGAGGGTAGAGGCAATTATTTTAATATAAAAGAAAATATTAGCAATTCAAAATTTACTGTAATAAAAATATTTTCTAATAATCAGGGTTTATCTCAGAAATACATAGATGATACATTAGCAAATACATTAGTTTAACACATTAAGATTAAATGAGCCCAGGGAGATGACTCAGTAGCATAAGCACTTCCCTGGGCTTAATCCCTGGTTAAAAAAAAAAAAACATGTTGTTTACAGATATCATCCATCAAGACAGTTAAAGAGAATTAATTAACAGACTAGAAAAACCAGTAAGGCGCCTTGCTACAAATACGTAGAAATCATTAGCAACTCAAAGGCTACCTAAAGCATTACTCGCTCACAGCAGCACTAGCTGTAAAGATACTAAAGAATGTTAAGATAGAAATGAGGATGTACAGAAGTCTGTAGAAGGCTCAGGTACATGGAGAAATCTGTCGGCTCTCAGGTCAGAAGACTCAGTGTCCGTGGGTGCTGCTCCCAAGTTTGGTTGGAAATTCAGTGCAATCAATAAAATATAAAAAGTGCAACACACAGAATCTCATGTTTATAAATCTGAGTTCTGAATTCAAACCAAGGTGTAGTCTCTGGGCCAAGCGCGCTAGTGTCCCCTGGGATTAGGTAGACATGCGAATTCTAGGCCCACTTTAGAGCTCTTCTCTAGAGGTGGGGCCTCGGGATCTGTGTCCAGCGAGCTTTTTGGGTGGGTCTTAGGAATGAGAGCGTTTGGGAAGCTTTAAGATGCAGAAGAGCCTGATGGTGTGAAAATGGAGAGATTTTTGTGCTTCTGTGCATCTGCTTATTAGAAGGCTTTCGGGTTTTAACTTAAGCCTGAAGTACATGGTGCTGGGGAGCGGTACCTTGTGCATCTGCCAGGAGCCCACTCAGTGGGAACATTACACACGTTCTCTTTCCTTCTGTCTTTGTATGTTTCAGTGTCACATACAACTTTTTTCTCGATCTTTCAATAAAAGCAAACAGATACACATTTCATCCTCTGCGCATTTAGAAGCCACCTCATCATGCCCGAGGTGCTTGAATTGGGCAGAGGCCAGAGGCTGCAGCCACATGGCCAAAGGGGTGCGGAGGGGCAGGCCCGTGTACAGGAAGGGGCGACGCGGGAGCCTGGAGCCGGGGAAGGTGATGCTGGTGCGGAGTGGCTGGCACATCTCAGAGGCACCTTTCGTGGGTGTTTGTACAAATAATTACCTCCATATAACTTAGGCATATTTTTGGAAAACAGGAAAAATAATTTATACATGTCTACATTTTGATGCTGACATTGGTTTATAAATTTATTTTATTTTATTTTATTTTATTTTATTTTATTTTATTGTACTATTTTTGGTGCCAGGAATCAAAATCAGAACCTTATGTTTGCCACTATACTACTGAGCTGTAGCCCCAGCTCCAGGTTTAGCGAATTTATTGTCACATTGCAGTTGCCATCTTTTTTCAGTTTTTAAATACGCTGAAGGAGTGTCTAACTAAAAATATTGTGTTGTTTGAGCTCCTAATCGTGGGTACTTTATTAAGACCTTGCTGGTGAAGTACAAACAAAACAAAACATCCTTTAATTTGTTCTGTTACTCACAGAGCAAAGATGGCCGGCCTTTGCCAGCAAGAGATAAACGCGCCTTAAAGCAATTTGAAGAAAGGTTACGAACACTTAAGAAAAGAGAGAGGCACTTAGCATTCATTGAGAACAGCTGGTGGACAAAATTTTGTGGCGCTCTGCGTCCCTTGAAGGTAAGTAGAGGCTTAGCCAATTACGCCGTCGCTCTTCTCTTGTTCATGTAGTGCCTCTCAGAGTCTGTTCTCCTGGGGAGTCTGCGTGACCTTGAGTGTGTACATACAAATGCTCGAGCTTGGAATCACAGCTCGCTGGTAGTTCAGGCAAGCTTCATTTGCTCGTGTTTAACACAGAGATATCTGTTATTAAGAAATTTAACGAAAAATACAGATAAATAATGTAATATGAAGGCAGCATATTTTACAAGTTTTACTTTTTTTCCCTATACTTTAGGGAAGGGTCTACAGGGTGTTCAGGGTCTCACTACTAGATCAGACTCCTAGTGATCCGCCTGTCTACAGAGCTGGGATTACAGGTGTGTGCCACCATGCCCAGTCTCAATCACGTTCTCAGTGCGCCCCGGGGACGGGGCTGGGGCTGGGGCTGGTACAGCAGGCTGAGGATCAAACCCCTGGCCCTCACACCTGCTTGCAGGCGCTTTAATCTGCTGAGCTATTTGGCCAGCTTTACCTTTGGCCTAATTTTCCTTTGCTATAATGGTAGGAAATCTGCAATCCATAGAACTTGAGGTTGCTAGCTGAAAGTAAAAGAATCTGCTTCGTTGTTAGATGATGCTTTTGAAAATATGTAAAAAGGTATAAATAAGATAGAAAACTATTTCTAGTTTTCGGAAACCAGATTTGCCAGCCTCCAGCTCTTGGGACTGTCATACCTGAGTTTCAGACCGAGTTAAGGCCAAGTGGTATGATTCTGACCAAAAAGTGAGTAAGTCTTGTGGCCTCAGATTTCTAACCTGGCCTGTTCGTGTCGGGGAGGGGGCGTCCTGAGCACTAGAGTTCACACTCACTGGTGTGCAGGCTTCTTTCAGAAAGCACAGTGAGTGCACTGAATTGAAGTGAGGCACAAGGGAGCTCGAATGTGGGCTTTGACTGAACTTCGAGACAGGTGCTCCTGAAAGCCCCAAAGATGAGTCAGGTTGGACTGCAGGGCCGCTTTGTCTGCCTTGACAATGAGGAAGGCGGTGTACTAACTGCTCGGCCTAAAGAGCTTCTCTTCTGAGAGAGGTTTTGTTATATCATACTCAGTTAAATCATTTAATTTTTAGTATGAGCACTCTTTGAACCTTCTGTGAGACTTATTCATTTTACGTGATGCTGAGGATTGAGTTCGGGGCCTCATGCCTGGTAGGCTGAATTATGCCTCCAACTGATGATAACTTGCCAGGACTTGGCCCCGTCCTGTTTCTCAGGGTGTTTGTCTTTGTAACACTGAATGTATGGTGCCCCCGACCTGCATTTTAGTGTGAGTTCTTTGTAATGTCTTATAAATATTTATAGCTCAGTCTCTGTCATCAGCTGTCTTCCTTTAATTATGTGTGTCTCATTTCGATGACTATGCTTAGATTTTTAAATAAACTTTATTGAGAATATAGATTGACATTATCAAATAAAGATATGTACATGTGTAGAAGATCCACGGCCCCAAAATCTATGTTGTGCCTTGCCTTAGTCCCTTAAGTCAATGTGAGGTCACCCCGATGTCCTCTCAGTCATTAAGGTTTAGTTGTTTTTAAAAGAAAAATAACTAAAATTTCAAAACAAGGTAATAGGAAGGTAATAATGGTTAATACATTGCATATTCTTTAAATTACTCATAGTAGAAGATATCAGCATTTAATTGTCCAAACATTATTAGCACAAACCTTTCTTTTCAAAAAACTAAAAGAAATTAGTAGTGTAACTGTCTTAACTGTCATATATATGTAATTACTGTTTTTTTCTTTAACTGTCTTCCTTTTCTGCATTCCCCCATCCCAGTTTCTCTCTCCTTTTGAAGTTGCTTCCCATTTTGAAATATTTATTGTACATTTTGGATCTTATTTATTCTTTCAGTTTCTCACACTAAGGGGACAATATGATGTTTACACGTGTACATCTGGTTTATTTCACCTATGAGCATGATCTCAAGTTGCATGCATTTACCTATAAAAGTCTTCTTTATGGCTGAGTAATACTTCATTTTGTAAAAAGACCACATCTTTTTTATCCTTTCCATGGTTGATGGGCATTTGGGTTGTTTTTAAGATTTAGCTGTGACAAATCATGCTGCTATAAACATGGGTGCACATATATCCCTGACCACCATGCCCAGCCAAAAAGCTTTAATAAAATGAGATCACAGTTGTTGATTTTTGGTTATAGTTTCTGAATGATCAGGATTTTTTTCATGAAATCTTTGGCTATACCACTTTAAGAGTCTTCAAGAGTTTTACCTATTCTGTCTTCTCTCTTCTACATAATGTTTTTGTTTTAATATTTAGATCTGTGATCCATTTTTAATTTAGTTTCATGCATAGTGAAACATAGGGGCCCAATTTTTATCTTCAGCAAGGGCAGAGCTCTTTTTTTCCTGCATCTTTGTAAAGAAGCTGTCTTTCATCCAGTGAATGCATTCGGCACCTTTGTGAAAAATAAGGTGGTTGAGTATTTTGGAACTGTTTCTGCCTCTTTTACTCTGTACCATTGATCGTTAGGTCTGATTTGGTTTTGTTTTGCCAGTATTGCATTGTTTTTGTCACTGCAACTGTGTTGTATAATTTCAGAGATTCTGATGCCCCCTGCCTTGCCCTTGTTGCCCAGAATTGCCTTTGCTATTCTAAGTTTCTTCTAGTGTCAAATGAATTTTAGGATTGTTATCTCTAATTTTGTGAGACATGTTGTTGGAATTTTGATTGGAATTGCATTGAGTCTGTGTAGCAGTTTCAGAAGTATGACCATTTTCACTGTGTTGGCTCTTCCGACCTGAGGGCAAGGAATGTCTTTCCATGTTCTGATAGCCATGTCAGTCTCCTGTCGCAGAGTACTGTGGTTTTCACTATAGAGGTCTTTTACATCCTTTGTTAGATTGGTTCCTGGGTGTTTTATTTTTTGGATGCTGTTGTGAAAGGTGTTGTCTCCTTAATTTCTTTCTCAGTGAGTTTGTTACTTAGGTACAGGAACGCTGTTGATTTATGAGTGTTGGCTTTATATCCAGCTACACTAATGAATTTGTTTATGAAATCTAGCAGTATTTTATCTTATTTTTTCTAGAAGTATTTTAATGGAGCTTTGGGGATCTATGTAAAGTATAATGTCACTTGTAAATAATGATAATTTAGCTTCTTCCTTTCCTGTCATTGTTCCTTTTATTTCTTTCTTTTGTCTCATTGCTCTGGTTATAGTTTCCAGGACTGTTTAGTAAGAGTGAGCCTTGTCTTGTTCCTGATTTTGGAGAGAAATGTTTCAGTTTTTGTTCATTTAGTGTGTGGTTGGCTAATGGTTTGTAATAGATATCAGATTGAGATAAAGGCCATCTATTCCATTTTTCTGTCGGGTTTTTATCATAAATGGGTGCTAGGCTTTGTCAGAAGCTTTTCTGCATCTTTTGAGATGATCACATGATTTTAGACTGGCTCTCTTAACATAGAATATTAATTACACTTACTGATTTATATATGTTGAACTATCGCTGTATCCCTTGGATGAATCCCACTCAATCGTGGTATATAACAATCTTGATGATTTGCTGCATTTTGTTTGCTAGTATTTTATTGAGGATTTTTGCATCTATGTTCATTGGGGAGTGTCTCACTTATTTTTTTACTCATTGCTGGGACAAAATATTGACACCCAAAATTAAGAAAGGAAAGTTTTATTTAGTTCACAGTAAGTAGAGTCTATCCTCTGCAGACTCCAAGTAGAAGGCAGCAGTTCGTGGTGGCAGAAAACAACGAAGAGCAGAGGAGGAGCTGCAGTTTCAGCATCTGTCAAGCCTCTCTTTTTTCTATGCTGACTGTGAAGACCTGCACTCTTCCAAGGAAGTGGCGGCAGCTGTGAAGAATGGAGCTCTTTCAAAGTGGCAGCTGCAAAGATCAAATCCTCAGAGGAAGTGGCATGGCTGTGATGATCAAGCTTTTCCAGGGAAGTGGCATGGCAAAGATTGGAACTCCTTTAAGGAAGTGGGGCGCACAGAAGCCTTCCTCAACCCCTTTATGTACCATTTTTGTGCAAAATCACTTTGGGCGGGCCCCCCATGCCCTAGGGCGTGGAATCACTAGGCAGATCCATCCAAGCTTTAGACATCTGAAGTTGACACAGTGTACCAACCACCACAGTCCACCCCTTGTCAACTTGGCAACTTCATGTATACTCTTTTAAATCAGTCTCCAGATACAAAGGCATACTTATTAATATTTTACAATGTGGACATTATAACACAGCTTTAGCAATCTATGAATCACTCTTAAGTCTGTCAACATTACATTACATGCAAACCATAACATTTTACCCCTGGGCCCCCCAAAGACTCTTGCACATCTCGTTATGTAAAGGCACTTAGTCTGTCTGCAAGAGTTGCCAAAGTCTTAACAGTTTCAGCATTGCTGAAAAGTTCATGTCCCAAGATTAAGGCAAACTCGTAGCTGTGAGCCCCTGTACAGATGAACAGCTAAATGCTTCCGACATTAAAAAGCACAAGATAAACATTATCATTCTGACAGGTATACACAGGAGGATACAAACCGTTGGGACCAAAACAAGGCCAAAATCTAGAAGGGCAAAAACATTTAAGTTTTGTAGTTCCCTGTAAAACATCCAAAGCAATCTGTAATGACTTGTGAGCTCTGAAAGCCTTACGTGGCTTCACCACTATGGCACTTGTGCTGGTAGCTCCCATTGTTTTTTTTTTTTTTTTTTTTTTTTGGTGCTGGTTTTGCTCTCTCCTTGCAGCTCTCCTTAGACAGTCCATGTTCCTGACCTTTTCAAACTTTGAGGTTTTCATTGAATAGGCTTCTCATTCATAGCTGTATACACCGCCCTCTCGGGGGTACATTGCCTGGCCCCTCAAGCCTTCTGAAATCTAGGTGGAAGCCTTCTTAACCTCAGAACTCCTGCATTCTGCATGTGCCTAAAACCACTGCCATGTGGATGATGCTGAGGGCTACTGCCAGCTTTAGCAGTAGCCAGGCTTTTTTCTCTTTTGGCTATAGGGGGTGAGTGCATGGATTGCTGAGCACTCTAACCCTGACTCTGAGGAACAGATTCTCTATGCTCCTGGCATTTTGGAACCTGGTGTGGCTGCTGCCTCCATTCTGGAACATGGGGCTCTGTGTCTTTTTCTTTAAGGCAAAGTCCCTCACCCTTACAGTTCTGAGGCTGCAAAGGGCAAGGAACTGCCGCTTCCTATGATGCCATCAAGTCATTTCTTTTATTCCTCCTGAGCAATAGTGATCTCAGCTCTATCCTTGTAGTCCACAGCCTTCCTGGCACTTCCTGTTTGGCTTCATAACATTTTCTATCATCTTGCTGGGCTCTTTGCTTCTCATTCTCAACATATATCTGACTAAAAGCCCCCAATGGCCATGCCACTGCCAAAACATTCAACTGCCTTGAGATTTCCTTTGCAAGATTAACTAGTCCACTGTGCTTAATCTCAGTCTTAGGCAGAGTCTCTGGACAGTAACAAAATGCAGTCAGACTTTCTGCCAAGCCATAACATCATCTGGAGTCCAACAACCAATGTTGTCCTCAGGAGAAACCTCCCTGGCCTGGTCTTCATAGGCAGGCTTTCTGTCAGCATTCTGGTCTTCTGAGCTCTGACCAGCATCTCCCATACAGAAGAGCCAAAGGCATTCCAGCTCTTCTCTAGCAGGGGACATCTCCAAACCTTTTTTATCTCTTCCCATAAGCCATTCCCAAAAACCACTGAACAACATGGTCTGGTAGTAACACCAGTGACCCCAATCCTGAACCCAAATTTTGTCTCAGTTATTTTTTCCTCATTGCTGAGACAAAATGCCAACACCCAAAATTAAGAAAGGAAAGGTTTCAGTACATACTCCGCTGGCTCCAAGGCAAAAGGCAGCAGTCTATGGTAGCAGAAAACAACAAAGAACAGAGGAGGAGCAGCATCAGTGGTGTCTATCAAGCTTCTTTTTTCTGTGCTGACTGTAAAGACCAGCATTCCTCCAAGGGAGTGGTGGTGGCTGTGAAGAATGGAGCTCTTCTGAAGTGGCAGCTGCGGAGAGCAAGATCCTCAGGAAGTGGCATGACTGTGATGACCACGCTTGTCCAAGGAAGTGGCGCAGCAAAGATCAAAACTCCTCTAAGGAAATGGGATGCGCAGAAGCCTTTCTTTATCCCTTTATGTACCCTTTTTTGTGCTGAGTCGCTCTAGGGTAGGCCTTCCACGCCCCAGGGTATGGAATCGCCAAGCCAATCCAGCCAAGCTTTGGACATCTCAAGTTGACACAATGTATCAACCACCATAGGGAGGTTGGCCTGTAATTCTCTTTCTCAGTAGGGTCCCTCTCTGGCTTTGGTATCAGGGTAATGCTTGCTTCCAGGAATGAATTTTGGAATATTGCTTCCCTTTCAGTTTTATTACAGAGCTTGAGAAGTAGTGGTGTTAGGTCTTTTCTAAATTTCTTGTAGAATTCAGCAGTGAATGTGTCAGGGCCTAGGCATTCTTTGTTGCTAGGTGTTTAATTATATCTTCAATTTCATTGATTGATACAAGTTTATTTAGGATTCTTATATCTTCTTGGTTCAGCTTTGCTAATACATATTCATCTAAGAATCTGTTCACTCCTTTGTTTTCCATCTTAATAGAATAAAAATTTTCAAAGTAGGTATAGATAATCCTGCAGGCCCTCTTATGACTTCACCTTTTTTATTTCTAATTATCTGGATTTGAGTCTTCTCTTTCCTCTTTTTGATAAGATTGACTAAAGGTTTGTCAACTTTCAAAAAACAAATTCTTGAGCTGGGATATAGCTCAACAGCTAAGCACCTGTCTAGCAAGCTCAAGGTCCTGAGTTTGACCCTGGGTATCACCCCCACCCAAAAAAAAAAAAGCAACTTCGATTCATTGATTCTTTGTTTTGTTTTTTGTCTGCAATGTATTAATTTCTGCTCTGATACTTGTTGTAATTCCCTGCCTCCCTTGTAGGAGTTGTTAGCTTAGTCTGCTCTTCTTTTTTAGAAATTAGAGGTTCATCATTGAGTTGTTCATTGACTTTTGCTTTTTTTTCTGATACAGGTATTCACTGCCCTAAGTTTCACTCTTAGGACTGCTTTCATTGTGTTTTCTAAGTTCCAATATATTGTGATATCACTTAATTGTAGAAACTGTCTAATACCATCTTTAATTTCATACGTGACCATTGGTTCTTTAGGAGGGTGCTAGTTCATGCTGACCTTGAGCTCACTTTGTAGCCAGTTCTGGTCTTGAACTTGCAACAATTTTCCTGCCTCATCCTCCAGAGTGCTGGGATTGCAAGCATGAACCACCGTGCCTGGCTTATTAATTAAATAAGTGTTTCTTTTGCCATTGATTTCCAACTTCATTGCACTACATTCTGATAATTTCAGTTCCTTTGTATTTATTTATGCATGTTCTGTCAGCTACTCTGTACTCTGTGTGATTTATTTTCCCTTACAGCTTTTAAGATTCTGTTATGTTGAATTTCTCTAATCTTAATTATGATATGCCTGTTGGAGAATGTTTATTGATTTTTGGCTAATTGGAGTTTTGTATGTCTCACTTACCTGTATGTCAAATACTTTGCCAGGGAAGTTTTCTGTGATGTGTTTTTGTGCTGTCTCCTGCCTTTTCATTGACTCTAGTCAGTCTTAAGTTGTTATTCTTTGCCTCATCTAGCAGTGGCTGTATTGATTCCTCTTGGTCCCTTGCTGTTTTCAAGGCATCTTTCTTTTCATGTTTGCTAATCACAAGCCTGTCTTCTGTATCTGAGATCCTGTGCTCACATGGGCTTAATCTGCTGTGAGTACTTTCAGTAGACTTTTTATTCTCTTGGGGATCTGCTTGAATCTGCCTTATAGATTCCAGTTCTTTCCTGATTCATGCCTTCTTTAATTTTCTCAAGCTCCCCCCCCCCTCCCCCTTTTTTTTTTTTTTTTTTTTTTTTGTCTGTATCTGCTGTAGTCACTAAGCATGGTTTTCATTGTGGATACCATCTCTGCAGTTGTCTGAGAAATTTTTTCTGATTTGATTTTTTTCTAGAACCTCATTCATTCGCTTTGTTGTTACCACTTCAGGGGACAGGTGGGGGGCTTTCGGTTGTCCCTCCTCATTGCCCCTGCGTTTGCCATTGGTGAACTGGATGCCTACAGTTGCTCCTTGTTTAAATGTCTTCTCATTTCCTTTTTCATTTCATTTCTTGTTTTTATTTTTTTAAGTTTAATTCTTGGGGGACTGTTTATAAATTGCCAAAGATGGGTTGCTTTATTGATAGTGTTTAGGACCCTTAAAATATGACTACTTCCTGAGGAATCTTCCAGATGTAGCTGTGTTTTGGGTTTTGAGTCTCCTGTAAGTTTCTGCCTCTCCAGTTTGTTGTAGATGTGAACTTGCTGCCTTCTGGCCCTGCCCATTTCTTTCGCAGTGTGCTACAGGATTTTCTGTACTCCTTAATCTTTTAATCTTGGTCTTTGAATACTAGGAAGAACATCTGTTGAAAAGAGTTATGTCACTGTTGGTACCAGTACCAGTAGTATTAACACAACCTTGAAAATGACAAACTGAGCTAACCATTAATTTGCCACCTTTAACTGTATGAACTAGATTTGTGGTTATATAACAAAACTTATAACTATAAATTCATATGCGGTATATAAGTTCTTAACATGTCAATTTTGCCCTCAAGGGTTAAAATTTAAAATGAGTTGAGGATTAGGTTTAATTATTTCAGAGTATTACATAAGTAGAATCAGGAAATATAAACTCTTTTGTGGGGCTTCCTTGACACAGTGAAAGCTTTCAAAATTCACCTGTCTAGCTCCATTTTTTAGTAGTTCATTTCATTTTATTACTGAGTAGTATTGTGATGTACCTGTGTCACTTTTAGTTTATTCACTCACTAATGTAAGAACATTTTGGTTGTTTCCGGTTTGAGACTATAATGAATATTGCAGAGGGTAATATTTTTACCCAAATCTTTGTATAAATATATAATCTCATTTATTTCTCTTGGATAAATACCAGGAGTACAATTTCTTATTATAATGTTTAATGTTTGTTTAATACTGTAAAAGCCTGCCAAAATATTTTTCAAAATGGCCCTAGCATTTTGCATTCCCTTAACAGTGCGAGTTTTTCTAATTGCTTCATATCCTTGTCCATTCTTATGTAGTGTTTGTAAGAATCAGGCTAATGTTGGGCAGCGCTGTTTCATGGTTTTGCTTTCTATTTCTCTGGTTAATGAGATTGAGTGTCTTTTTGTATGTTTATTGACTGTATATCTTCTATAAAATATATGTTTAATAAGCTACAATTTTATTTTTTAAATATGTATTTTGAATTGACACATAGGGCATATTTATGCAGTAGTGTGACATTTCAGTATATATATTGCAGTATGTAACAATCAGATTAGATTTTTCTGCTGAGTGAATTTCTAGAATTCTCTATACTGCGTGCACTTTTGCACGTATGTGTATTGTTAATATCATTTCCTAGCTTGTGGTTTGTTTCCTTAATACTGCCAAGTGGATAGTTGCTGAGTTTTGATAAAACTCAGTTTATTTTTGGCTCATATTTTTTGTGTCTATCCTGAGTTAACACACATTTTTTCCTGTTCTCTTCTGGAAGTATTAATGCTTGTGCTTAGGTTGGTGATCACGTTGTGTTACTTTTATGACCAAAGATTGAGGTTTGCTGGTATCCCGGTGTCTGGCACCATTTCTTGTCAGGGTCTCCTTTGCTGCTGCCTTGGATGCTCAGATTGCCTCACTGTCTGTGCCAGAGCCTGCCTCTGAGCTCCTTCTCCCCGAGGGTCTGTGTGTCTCTGCTAGTGCTGCCTCACTAGAACTGTACCGTCAGCCAGGGAAGTTAGGCAGCATAAGCGTAAGCGCCTCAGTTTTATCTTCTCAGCAGCATCCTGCCTCTGCTAGATCTTTTGCTTTGCATTACAAGCTGGATTGAGTTTATAATCTATGAGGTAGCTACATTATTTTACATTATCGAAAAGTTTGGGGAGAATTGATTATTGTTATCATTCAGATCTAAAATGTCCCTCCACCCCCACAAGTTTCATGTATTTAGAAGGGGGCTTCGGGGATGGTGGCCCCGTCTTCACAAGGGCACTAACGCAGTGCTGAGAGCCTAACTGGATGATCTTATTGGGAGGTGACTGGAGCGGGACGTGGGATCTGGTTGAGGAGTGGACCGTGGGGCGTGACCCTGGACTGTGTCAGGCCTCTGTCCCTTCTTCTCTGCCTGTTTCTCTCACTCTGAGGCCCCTGAAGGTTCTTCCACCGCGCCCTTCCACTGTCTGCCCTTTCACAGGCCCAGCATGAACAGAACCAGGTGACCTCGGCTGCAACCCCTGAACCCACGAGCCCAAGTAACGTTTCCTCCCCTAGGCTGTTTTTCTCACGTATTTGGTTGCAGTCAAGAAATCTAACCATATTCAGAGCTATTTGCAGTGGTGGCACTTCATAATAAGTAAGGTTTGGGTTCCAGTTTGATCTGGAATCTGCACACATGGGAGCCTCTTCGGGCACTGTGGTGCACATGGCGGGCCTCCACAGCCTGTAAACATATTTGTCTGTTGCACATACGGCACTGTTGATTTTATGTGATGTGCAATAGAAACAAAAAAAAGACTGTATTTAAAAAATGACACTCCTTGGTGTTGCTGGTTGAAAGGTAGAAAAGACAGTGACATGTAGCCTTAGGAATGGTGTCAGCTTCCTAGGTGACAGCCAGCAAAGAAAAAGGAAGACTTGAGCTCTCTGCCTCAAGAAACTGAAGTCTACCAGTAATCCGCTCCTTTCCCAGCACTGGCAGAAGGGGCACAGCATGGTGCCGTCTTGTATTTGTGACTTCGTGATACCTTAAGCAGAAAGAATTTGCCTGAGCCACACATTCCCAGCGCTTCACCCATCAAAACTGGAAGCTGTCGCAGGGCGTGTCACCTGCAGCTAGTGTTGGCTGCAGTAGTTTTGTCATGGCCACAGTGCAAACCTATGCACTTTTTAAGCTGAAAACTCAGGATAACAATAGTGAGTAACTTAACGAATACTAGACAACACCATAACCACATTTTATGAAGCCAAAACTGGGAGAATCAAGGAACTACGACTGTGACAGTGATAATAGGAGATTACTGTACACCATATCCAAGGAGGGACGCTGCAAGTAGGCAGAATAGCATGAGAGCATGAAAGACCCAGATGTAATCCATAGTCTGAATCTCACAGCCTTACCTTGGGTAGTAGGAAATACACCTGTCCTCCAAGTGCACGTAGAACACAAGAGTTGAGTATTGTGGTAATTAGGTCTTAAAGAAGATATCAGTACATTTTATAAAGTAGAAAAAGATATATGATCCAAATTGCATTGTGGACCAGAAAAAAAGGTGTTACTGTAGAACACATTAGGAACAACTGAGTTAGGATAATTTCACTATTAGGTAACAGTGTTACATCACTATTCACTTCCTGGTTTTAATAATTAAATTGTGATTATGTGAGACGTATCTTTGATTTTTAAAACATATTGTCATAGTTTGGGGTTTCTGCAAGGTGAACAGTATGATACAGGACACTTTTTACAAGATTACTTTATAATGAATCACCCAAAGAATCATAGGCAAATAGTACAGGAAATCTGTCTGCACACTAAAGACCACAGCATCCAGCTGAGGGCTTGGAGCCCACAGTCATGTCCTGTATGAGTCCAGCTGAAGACCAGAGCCCATGACAGTGCCTCCCACAAGTCCAGCTGGAGGCCTAGAGCCCAGGACAACGTTTCATGCAGGCTCACTTCACAGATCTGTGCTAGGAAGACCCAAGGTCAGGGGTGGAGGCTAGAAAGTCTGTGCCAGCAGGCTGAGGGGTCTGCACTGGAGCCAGAAAGCGACACTCAAGGTAAAAACCTGAGCTCCCCCCAAAAGGACTGTAGCCATCCTCGGTGACAGGATGAGGATGGCTACAGCGATGAGGAAAGCTGAGTTCCCATTAGGAAAGTCAATATGTCAAGCTTCTCTATGAGGGTGAGCAGTAGACCATCTTCCCTTCCAGAGCCAGGAAGCAATGCTTAAAGTAAGGACCAGAGCACCCCCAAAATGAACTGTAGCCATTCTCAATGACAATGAATCCTGGGCTCCTCATCCAGCAAGAGTGACCAAGTTCACCAGGAAAGCCAGCATGATAAGGTCACTCCGCAGAGTGGGCCAAGAGAACCAGCTGCTTCCCTGACACCCTCCAGCAGCCTCTCCAGGTCTGCCTCATACGCTGCTGGCAACAACCCTCAGTGGGCCTCCTTCACCCAGTACCATGCTAGTTCAGTTTAACTGGGTATAAAAGTTGACCACCAGTTGGCAGTCCACCACAAATAGGTACCAAAGAGTTTTATCTGCAACTTAAAAGAGTTCAGCTGTATATATGAGGGAAAAATAAATAAGATCAAATATTGCTATTTGGAGAGTTTGGGTTAAGTGTATGATACAGTTCATTGTACTACCTTTTCTTACATCTGAAAATAAAAGGTTTTAAAGCCTTGAGTACCTCTTCCCTACCCATGTGTAGATCTTGGCCTGCCCTTCCACTTTCTTCACTGTCAGGTTCTGTAAGAGCTTTCCGTAGAGTGCCATTAGAGCAAGTAAGCAGCTTCCAGTAGAGAGTGGAGGAAAGTGTAACTGCGACACAGAGCTCAGTGGCGCTGCCTTGACCCATCACTGGAGAGTCTCTGTAACTTGGAAAATAAGGTTTTCTAATGGTAGCTGAACCGTTCTGATCTAACATTTAAAAAAAATTATGAGCCAGGCACTTGTAACATAAACCTATACCTCTTAGTTAACTCTGTTTACACAGAATTGTAATTCCTGTTATAATGTCCTATCAAGATTTGCTAATGAACTGCTTAGGCAGAGCACAGGGACCAGGGTTCGATTCCCCACATCCTGTGCTGACCCCGCCCCCAGGGCACACTGAGACTGTGATTGAGACTGGACGTGGTGGTGCACACCTATAATCCCAGCCCTTGGGAGGCTGAAAACAGGAGGATCCCTACAAGTCCGATCTGTGTAGTGAGACCCTGTAGGCCCTGTACTAAATAAATAAAAAAAAAACAGCAAAAGATTTGCTAATGAAAACTACATGGTTATCCTCTTAACAGCGAGGAATATTTCAATTACTTAATTTAAAGGAAGGACTGAGATCCCTGCCGTTCCTAACTTACAGCTGAACATGGAAAGTCAGATGGCCATCGAGAGAAGAGAGTTTAATTTGCATTAAGACAAAATTGTCTGTTCAAACTTTTAACATGGATCAACTTGGCATCTTTTTTATTGTAATCTTCTAATTTTCTGGATGACTTTCCTACGGCAGTGTTTCTCAAACTTTAATATGCATAAAATTGTCTGGAAATCTCGTTAAAATACAGACTCTGATTTAGTCAGCCCGAAGCAGGGCCCAGGCTTCTGTGTTTATGGCAGGATTCCCCGTGACAGCCTTGCTTTTGGCCTGAGTAACAAGATTGTGTGCAGCTCGAGAGATGTCTGACTTCGGCTTTCTGTCCTCATCGGTATTAAAGATTAATGATACTAGAAAAAGACTCCCCTTCCCCAGACCCTTCAGCCTACATGTAAAGCACATTTCCTAAGGGGGAAAAAGGAGGAAGAAACAAACTTCAAACAACTATTGCCCTTGGCTGAAAGGGAAGGCAATACATACAGGTATTTTATGTTAGGCAGTATTAGTAATAAAGCATGACAACAATCACCTTTTATTTTGCATTTATGACTTCAGTTTGGGTCTCTAGGTATGGTAACTTTTTATTGGATTTCTGGATACACACACCTTGTTTTATGGATACAAGCACTCTGCTCATGCAGCCTGTTAGGAGGCATGTCGTGAAAGAGAAACACCCCCGGTTGTTGCTTTTCACACTGCTTTGGAGTTGTGCTCCACTCTGTCACACAGCTTGAACTCTAGGAGCAGACATTCATTTGGATTAATGAGCATCTTAAGCACAATTGGAGGAAATGGAGAAGAAGTTGATGTTGCTGCAGCGGGTCTCTCCACTTCCTGGCCATGGTGAGAGGCAGTTGCATTCCATCTGCGCTCCTCACCTAATGCTCTGCCTCACCCCAGGCCACAGCAGTTGAGCCAGGGGACCACGAGACACAGTCAATCTCAGGTATTTTGTCACAGCAGCACAAAACTAACATACAACTTGTTTTAGCTTTCTTTCTTTCTTTTCTTTTTTTTTTTTTTTTTTTTTGCCGAACTGGGGATTGAACTCAGGCCCTTGCGCTTGCCAGGGCAGCGCTTATTCCACTGAGCTATCCCCCCGGCCACTTGTCTTAGCTTTCTTGTTGCTAAGACAAAATAATATCTAAAGTTAAAGAATGAAGGGATTTTTTCTGCTCAGTTTGTAGGTGTTTCAGTCCATATTCATACAGTTCCAAGGAAGGGTAGAATGGTGGAGGGGTGTCCAAGAGGATGGGTAGCCCATGGCAGAGCAGGGCATGCAGAAGGCAGCAGCAGCACTGGCAGCAGGAGCAGCAGCAATGGCTTCTTCTGCCTGGGCTGAAAGCCTGCTGACTAGTGCTACCCATGGGGGGCGGGGGGGAACCCTTAATCCCAGCACCACGCATCCTAGATCCAGCCACCTCTGAAAACCCCACCTATGACTCTGTGGCTCTTTGGGGGACATTTAAATACAAGCCAAGGCCCCAACCAGTGAAAAAGTAGGCCTGTTTCAAATAGACTACTGCTAGTTAGTAAGGACGTGAAAAGGTCCTCTGAGTCATCTGCCGTTAGGGAATCGCAGATGCAGGTGCCAGTGGTGGGCCGCTTCCCACCTACCGTTAGCGTGGGGAAAGACCCTAAAGAAAGTCTGACTACAAACCCAGCAAGGGTGAAGAGGAGGAGGAACTCATCCTTTGCTAATGAGAATGCGCACTGGCACTGTCGCTTTGGAAGGCAGTGGGGCAGGGTTGGTTTTTTTGTGTTTTTTTTTACAAAGCTAAACATAGTTCTGTAGAATTCAGCAATCATAGCCCTGCTTGTTTGCCCCATTGGGTTAAAAACTGACCATACAAAAGACTGTACTCAGATGTTTATGTGTAACTGCCAAAATACAGACACAATCAGAATGTCCTTCAGTAGGGCAGTGGATAAACTGCAGTCCATCCGTATAATGGAGTGTTACGTAGTGCTAAAAAGAGCTTCAATTCACAGAAATTGAGGGGTCTCAAACACATAGTGCTTAACAAAGAAGCCAGTCTGAAAGATTACATACTATTCCAACTCTCATACTTGGAATAGAAGAACTGTAGAGACAGTGTAGTGCTCATTGGCTCTCAGGCGCTTGGGGTGGAGTGGGGCAGGATGAATGGGGGCAGGCCCGGGGACGTTAGGCCAGTGGATCTGTTCTGGGTGGTACTCTAAGGGGAGGGGACACATGCATATCCACTTGGCAAAGGCTGTAGAATGCAGCGCAAAGACTGAATTTTAATGGAAATTACTGACTTAGGTAATAATAGTGTGTCAGTGCCGTTCATCAGCTAGAGCGAAGGTACCAGCCTAAGCAAGATGTTAAGAGTAGAAGAAATTATGTGGGGAGAGAGGTTATCTAAGAGTGCTGTAGGCATCTTGAATTTTTCTGTAAAGCTAAACATACATTAAAAATAGAATCCATTACATTTTTAGAAATCACTGTTTCTTACACTGTTGCTTCTAATAACCACATAGTAAATTGCCATTGTCAATCAGTAGGAGGTTGGCTTAATGAATTGTAACCACCACACTAGAGAGTACTGTGTTATACAGCCATTAAAATGAAACACTGCCTATTTACATTTTTAAGTCATCTTGAAAAGGCACTTAAGATACTGTTCCGGACGTGTTGTGTTTAATGGAAACTAACATCCAGGTGGCAGACGCTGCCTGTGGTGGCCACAGTGCTCATGTTCCTCGGGTGTACCTGAGCAAGCTGCCCCGTTCACTCCCTGCATCCCTTCTGGAGGGCTGTGTGGGAAACTGTGACGGGAGGCGCCGTGCGAAGTGAGCGCGGTGATTAGCGAGCACAAGTGCGACTTCCCGGGCCTGTGATCTTGTAGCCTAGCTTTGTTCTTTATGCTTTGTTTTATTTCTGTTTTCTGAGCGAGGCTTTTGCTGTGTAGTTCTGGCTGGCACTGAGATCACTGGGATTCTCCCACCTCAGTGTCCAGGTGGCTGGCTGTGTGCCACCATGCCTGGCCTGCTAAGCTCTGTTCTGAATTTTATTTTTCTTGTTCCTACTTTTACTTTATTTTAATTTTTAATTTAATTTTATTTCATTTTGAAAAGTAAAAAACAAGCAAAAATAGAAAAAGAAAGAAACAGGGTAACATGCAACAATACATATGTTATAAATTTTCAAAAACAACTAGCAAATTTACAATGGCCACATTTTTATCATAAAATCTATTGCTCAGATTAATAGATATATTTATGCAAGATAGGGGAATATTGACTTGCTTTCAAGAAGTCTTAATTTTTTTTTAAATTTTTTTCATTTTAATGAGAAAAAAAGATAAAATAGCAATGAAACAGTTTCAAAACAGCTTAGTAGGACCGTTACAGTAATTAACACTTTGCATATTACTGTCTTTTTCTTTTTTTATTGTAAGGAAAAAGAAATAGCAATGAGACAGTTTCAAAACATGTTAATAGGATAGTTACAACAAGGGAACACCCATCTCTGACAAAACAAAAAAGGGGGATATAAATGAAGGACCATTTTGTAGTGAAAAACAAAATATATGTATGTATATACAAAATAGGATAGATATATGGCCATTTTCTCTTAGTTCAATGAGAAGAAAGATTTGTACTAATATTGTTTAGACGAGATATCATGTCTGCATCCTGTACTCTGAATAACTACTATGAAGACAACAATATGCAATGTATTAATTATTCTGTTCATAATTTTCAGTGGCGGTTGTTTATTCGTCTGCCCCCCTTGATACAGACCTTTTCTGCATGTGGCCCATTCCCCAACTTGTATTCCTGGTCTTCTTCGTATCCCTTTTATATTACTGAGGTGAACCTCATTTGACCTACCTTCACTCCCTTCTGTGTACTTAATGTGCTTTGTAACCCAGATTATTAGGTCCCACCAGAGTGGGTTTCTTCAGCAACAGGCATGTATTTCTCAGACTTCCTGAGGCTGGGAAGTCCAGGATCCAGGTGCTGACAGATCCATCCTGGGGGCTTCCTCACTGCGCTGCGTGGGCTGCCTTCTCGCTGTGTCCTTGCGCGGTGGAAAGAGCAAGCGCTGGTCTCTATTTTATGAAGTTGTAATTCCGTCAGGGGGCCGCCTCCCTGAGCTGCTCGCCTGATTCCCTCCTAGAGCCCTTCCAACACCATTGCGTTGGAGGCTAGTGTTTTACAGGAACTTTGAGGCATGTGCATTCATTCCATACTAATAATGTAGGTCCAGATATTCAGAGAAAATCCTTGGTCCAAGTAAGATCCAGAATTTTTTGTATTTTAGAGTAAGTATACACACCCTGCAGGGTCTTACTACAGCTCTGTGGATTGTTTCTTCTTGAGTTCGTTTTGGCAGTGTGTCTGAGAAGATAGCCATTTGACCTGTCTTTCATCTTTCCTCTTTGGTGCTGGCCTGCTGAGCCCACGTTCTGCGTGGAGCTCCCCACCTAGGCTCCCTTCCCCTCATTTGTCCCGTTTGTTTCCACACCGCCTTCAGACCTCAGGGCTTCCTGGAGGAGCGAGGACCACGCTTCACGTGATGAGCTCTTCCGCCTTGTGGTTTTGCGGGCTGTTTTCCTTCTTAGTTTTCTATGTGTATATATGGACGTCGGAGTGTTAGTATGTGGAGTTGGCTAGTTTCTTGGATATAGAAATTGTTTTCCATCGTGTTTGGAAAGGCATTGGCCAGCCATTCTCTCATCTGGTTTATTTTGTTGTTGTTTCATGATTGTGTTGTTTTCATACTCTTGCTTCAAATTCTATTAAACTTAATTGGTCTGCTTGATGGTTTCCCACAAGTCTCTAAGATTCTTCTTTCTTTTCTATTTCTTTCTGTTACTAAGATTGGGACATCTTAATTGATTTGTCTTCACATTGCAAAATCTTTTCTTCTGCTTGTTCAAATCTGTAGCTTAATAGTTCTAAAGAACTTTTTATTGCAGTTATTTTTTCTTTCCCGGGATTTCAATTTACTGTTAAGAAATAATTTTTATCTCATCATTGCTATTATTTGCTGATACATTTTTTTAAAGTTCTTTGAACATATTTAAGCCAGCAATTAAAGTTTTTGTCTAGTAAATCCAGCAGCTAGGTTCTCTAAAAAGTGACTATTGTGTTTTCCCTACTGTATTAGTTGTTTCTAGCCATCCTGTTTTGGTTGGTTGTTTCATTTATTGTTTCATTTTTGTTCTTACTAAAATCTGAAAAATTTTAAGACACATAATTTGTTGTTATAATGTTATTATTTCTTATTTGTGTAGTAGCTTTGTGAACTTATTTTATAGTCTGTACTCCATGTTGTACTGGTCACTATAATTGCTGTCCAGGTGGCTTGTTAAAGATTGGACAGAGATCTTCTGAAACATTTAGATCTCCCAGTCTTTTCCTAGGGCTCTGTGTGTGCAGTCCCCTACCTCAGCATGTGAGAAGGCACTTCTGTAACTTCACCCGGCCAAACTGTCAGGCAGAGGTGGGATTGTGGGCCTTTGCAGACATTTGCTGAGCATGTACACAGCCGTGAGCATGCACAGGCTTTCCCTTTTTCCAGAAATGTCAGAACTTTGCTCAGTGTCCATCCACCCACCCACCCATCCATCCACCCACCCAACCATCCATCCACCCACCCAACCATCCATCCACTCACCCACCCACCCACCCACCCACCCATCC
>NW_004524637.1:12019013-12087221 GCF_000260255.1 Octodon degus
CCACCCATCCATCCCATCCATCCATCCACCCACCCACGCACCCATCCACCCACCCACCCACCTACCCACCTATCCATCCATCTACTCACCCACCACCCATCCATCTATCCAGCCCCTCCCCCCACTTTCCTGGGCAGAGGCTTTTGGCAGTGTGATGAGTGCCATTCAGGCCCATCACACACTGCCAGTGGAGCCTTCCGAGGGCCACCAGGCAAGTCAGATAGTGGCAGTTCTGTGGGACAGGCTGGTAAAAAGTTTCGACCCCTTTTTGCTTCCTCACCTGGCTCCTTGGCTTGTGTAGCTATATTTTAATGCTAATGAGATATTAGTGCAGAATTTAGACCAGCGCAAGTTAAAACGCTCCAATGGGGCAGGGGAGATAGCTCAGTGGCATAAGCACCTGCCTGGCAAGCATAAGGTCTTGAGTTTGATCCCTGGTACCAAAAAAGAATCTATCACTTAAAGGGCCAGCCAAATAGCTCAGCGGATTAAAGCACCTGCAAGTAGGTGCAGGGTTCAGGAGTTCGATCCCAGGCCTGCCATACGTGGTGTGCGCCTATAACCCCAGCTCTTGGGAGGCTGTAAACAGGAGAATCACTACAAGTCCAATCTAGTAGTGAGACCCAGAACACCCTGTAGACCCTTCCCTAAAATACAATGAATTATTGTGTGCTTTTGTTTAATTTTCAGTGTGTTAAAAACTTGACTCTTAAGTTTTCTTACTGTTCTTTTTGGAGGAAAATTTTTTTTCAGGTGTTTTTTTTTTTTTTTTTTTTTCTGGTTTCATATCACTATAAAGCACAAAACAGGTATTTTAAAAGTGATAGTATACATTGAAAAGAACATTTATATCACAAAGTGTGGACCACATAGTAGTTGCAGATACATTTGCTGGAATGTGTACATCCACACTAGGTACTAAAAACAAACCAATTTTCATTTCTATGCAGAAATGGTAACCTCTTATCAATAGTGATAGATATTTTGTAATGTCACCAAAAAAACCCCACTACTTTACACCAGAACAAAATTACAATCTTCATCATATTTAACAAAGGCCTTTTTCCCTCACACAATGAGGCAAATACTGTATTGTTGTCTTATTGTTGGCCCTGAGGCGCTGGCGGGTGCCGCGGCCTTCCCCGTGGAGTGGCCTGGGCATAGTAAGTGGCCTGCTGTCTGTAGTACTTGGCCCAGGCTGCGCTGTATTCTGGCTGGCCACCAGGGGGAGCACCGGAAGGCACAGGGACCGCTTGACCCATTTTCTTGTAGTATTCTTCCCAAGCCCTGGTAGAATCAACCTGTCCAGCTGGAGCTGTTGACCTCCTTGCCCATCTGTCTGGGTTGCTGTGGGTGCGCCTGTAGGAGCTGCAGCTGGTGGTTGCACTTGTGTTGATAATAGTGAGTGTAATAAGCAGCCCAGGCTGCTACATTTGGATCTGTTCCTGCCTCTGCTGGGTCAGGAGCAGCCTGTTGCTGCCAATGTGGATACACATTTCCCCAGCCCTGAGGAGCGCATGGGGCTGGAGGACCATGAGCAGCTGGGCCAGGTAGTCCTGGTTATAAGGAGCAGGATTATATGGTCCCATTGGAGTTCCAGGCCCCGGAGGCCAGAAGGTCCATGGGGACCTGGGACACTGAGGCCCGAGGGGTACAGGTGGACCTAAAGGATTTACTGGGCCACCAGTCTTTCCTTCTGTGAGTTGCCAAGCATAGTCTATTTGTTGAGGAGTGCCACGAATTGTAAATAACTTCATGTTGGGATCTGCACTGGGTGGAGGATTTCTCTGAAGTTCTATTCTGGCACCAGATTGTTGGCTTATACTTTTTATGGTCTCATCTCCTTTTCCTATTACTAACCCAGTCTTCCCATTTGGCACAGTGAAATTAGATTCCTGTGGTCCACCTGGTGGTCCCATGTTCCAGTTGCCTTGACCTTTTCAGAGGTTTTCATTTCACTTTTTTTACTGATGTCTCCATATTTGACACTGTAGCTGGAGATAATGCTCAGTGGTAGAGCGCTCACCAAGCATGTGTAAGGCCCCAGATTCATTTCCCAGGACCATAAAGTAAGATAAAGTAGTCTGCAAAGCTGACGTAGTGATTATACTTAAAGTGTTTCTTCAGGTTCATAAATACATGCAGTGCTCCTGGTCTTTAATGAGGGGTTCATGCTGTGTACACTTGCTATCCCTTCATACGTAACAGTCTAAGTCAGGGTCAGCATGCCAGCGATGGGAAAGACAGCCAAGGACTTCTTGCCAAAATGGACAGTGAAGGGAAGAGAGCCTTAACTTCCAGTGCTGTTTCTGGGTCCTGTTCCCAACTGTTAGCTGCAGTCTAGTGCCTCCTAATGCAAGCTGTTTGATGTTAAAAATGATCCGGAAGTAGTTTTCCTCTTGATCCTCAGTTTGCGCTGTTGCCCTCCATTTTACGCAAGTGTCACGTGTAAGTGCCCACATCTGGTAGAGAAAGAATCTGCACCACCTTTTTGCCCTGACCACGTGCTACGACAGAGGATCAGTTGAAATTTATTTGTTATTAAAACAATTTTGAAATGATGAAATCTCATGTATAAAAGTAGATCGACGCAGCATACTAGTAACTATGCACCTACTGTGAGTGCTGTTTCAAGCAGCGGCAGGAGACACCATGGTCCTCCTTGCCAACGCTGACCCTCCCAACGAGGCCAGAGTCACTGTGTCTGGAGGAATTGACTGGAGCAAAGAGTTCACACTGTTACCATTTATGCCATGGAGGATGGTCGCTGGTCGTTTCCCTCTTCTATCCCCTAGCATTTGAATGCAGTTCAGCACTGTGTGAAGGTAGAGACCTCCTTAACATTCATGGTTTTGTTCATCCACGTCAGTGGGCCACACAGAGGGGGCCCGGGGGCACTGCGTCTGCGTGACTCTGCTTTTTCTTTCACTCGCTTGCTGCACAGCCCATTTGTCCCTGCAGCTTGGGGAAGGCGTGAGGACAGAGAGGCCTCAACTGTTGCCACTGTACAGCTTACCTTTTACCTTTTTATGTGGACAGAGCTTCTCAGAATCCTATTTCCAGTACCTGTTTTTTCTCACGTCCCTAATAAAAAGTTCAAAAAGTAGGGGAAAAGAGCTTAGCGCATTTCCCTGTAGAAACACTGTTGTACTTGGCAGTTACTTCAGTGTGTCAGGAGCATTGTCATTATACAGACTTTGCTGGGCTGTGATAGAATTATCCACTGTAACGCTTTTTCAGTGCAGAAGTGTTCTCTATTCCCTCTATCCCTAATACAGAAATACAACTTGATTGGTTTCTAGGTGTGGAGTGTGTGTGTAATACTTTTCGTCAATATTGAAGCTTATATTTGAGTGTAATGGAATAAAACTTTATATTTGGTCAAAAGGTTAGATTGATTTATTAGTGAAAACATTTTAAATGCTTTGTCTCTTGTATATTGATTCTTAACCAAATAGTCTCATAATTCATATTGAAATTTAGATGTGAATGGCAGGGACTGTATACTAAGTTAAAATGTATTTTATACCATTTTAGTTACAAAATTGTTACATACTAGCAGCTTATATTGAGTGTAATGGTTTTGTGCTTTTAATATCAACTTTTAAAACGATATTGTAATGTGTCTGTTTTTGCTTTTAGATCATTTGGGGAGTATTTTTCATCTTAGTCGCATTGCTGTTTGTAATATCTCTTTTCCTGTCAAAGTAAGTACAGCAGACACATTTTCTAGAGTACGTGCACAGATTCTGTGTAGCTGCACATTTTGGTGCCCTGTTCCAGTAACCGTTCATCCAGAGTAGCTATTCTACCCGAAGTGCTCTACCGCTTTAACAAAAGAATGACTAAAAGGTCCAGTAGTAGTTTTCTTTGTACTCTGTTAATTGAACAATATCTGTGAAATGTGATTGGCTTTCTTTGACCAGCTGCATTTGTAGGCTACGTGTGCTATTCTTTCTACATTTACTGGAAATGTGATAGCAAAACATAGATTCGTTCTGTGTATTTTCTTTTAGTTTAGATAAAGCTCTCCATTCAGCTGGAATCGATTCTGGTTTCATAATTTTTGGAGCTAACCTGAGTAATCCACTGAATATGCTTTTGCCTATACTACAGACAGTAAGTAAATATTAGTAGTTCTTTGTTCTTTTTGTAATTGCAGCAAGCATTCTGGCACTCGCTGCCATGTCAGGTTCTTAGCTGCAAGCCTTCTGCTCTTTGACATGCCTGTGCTGTTGCTGATAGGACTTTTGTTCCGCTCATAATTTCTATGTTGAGATGTTGCTGTAAAGATTACTATATCAATACCTTGCTAGACTTTTAGATACGATTTGATTTCATATATTATATAAAATGAAATTTGCCTATTTTCTTTCTTTTTAAGACAATTTTTGGTGGGTACTAGGGATCAAATTCAGCACCTTGCACTTGCCAGGTAGGCACTTATGCCACTGAGCTATCTTCCTGGCCCCATTTTTTTCATATATAAATGTAATTTATATGTAATTTATATATGAAAAACTAGAGGAAGATTATGCATATGCATAGACAGTTTTGCCTGTTCTAGTCTAGTTGATCATACTACATGGTTTGATAATTTGAGGAAGTTAGAGGATTTTTCTCTTTTTAATGGTATTACTATATTAGCCTAATTTAAATCAGAGTTCTTTTAAATATTTGTCAAATACATATAATGAATTTTCAGTTACTTTTACATTATTTTTGGACTTTCATAATTTACATATTAAATTTGATTTTATCTTTTTCTAGGTTTTCCCTCTTGATTATATTCTTATAACAATTATTATTATGTACTTCATTTTTACTTCAATGGCAGGAATTCGAAATATTGGCATATGGTTCTTTTGGATTCGAGTAAGTATATATGGCATTATTATTTTGACTTTTTTCATTATTTTATATGTGATCACTAGTTTTGCAAATTATTTTATATTTATGAATATGTAAGTTACGTTTTGATGCCAAGCATGATAAGAATGTTAGCTTTTCCACGTCATGATAGTGCAGGAATGCTTCTTCAACAGTAGTGGTTTTGTCCCCTGGCCAGAGAGACATTTTTAGTTGTTAAGTGGGAATGCTGCTGGCGTCTTCTGAATAGGAGCCAGAAATGCTGTAGAAACGCTGTACTGGGGCTGGAGAGAGAGCTCAGTGGTCTAAGCCGCCTGCCAGCAAGACAAGGGCTGGGTTCAGTCCTCTCTCAGCCTCCCCACCACTTGGATTATAGGCAGCACCACCACCCGATATGCACTACCAGGGATTGCACTCTGGTCCTCGCGCTTGCCAGGCAGGCGCTTAGACTACTGAGCTATCTCCCCAGCCCCTGGTGATTTTTTTATACTCATCCTGAGATAACTTAACAATTTTAAAATGAAGCCAAATCATGTAGACACTACTTCGAGCTGTGAATAAAAGAAAACTAAATTTAAGTGGTAGTTTGAACTAATAAAAGATTTCTTGCCATGCGAGGAGAAATCTGGCATTGTCTTAGTAGCTTGAAAGCGTCAGATCCAACGTCTCTAAATGTCTTGGGTCTGTCTCTTTTGGTGGCAGTATGGTTGCTGTGGTTCCACTTTTCCTGTCTGTGTTCTGTGTAGCAAGAAAATACATACAAGTAAGAAATGTACGCCTTCATCAGTGAAGCAGGACAGCCCAGAGAGCCCTCCTGCTTCTTTCTGTGATTAATACTTAATTACAGGCCTCCTGTCAGGTGTACGAAAAGCTGGCGCATGAACATTTTTAAGAGATTTTATTTTCATCTCATGCAGAATTGCAGTTCTGTTAGTCTCTGCCATTGTGTAATCTAGTAAGGTAACAGGGGCGTGGGTACCTGACTTCCTAGAGTGGAAGCATGCTTCCATATTAAAATGAGGTCAGTGACCTGGCTCTTTCTATTAAAGTTACTATTTATTTTAATTTACCTGTTATATATACATGTGAAAATATCTAGAATCAGATTATTGTAGCCTAAACTAAATTTTAATAATAATCTGGATTTTCAGCCCAGTATTGAGGTTATTCTATAGAAGTGAATACTTACAAGCATGTGACATAATTTTTCCTGGCTGTAATACATTAACAACCCTAAACATACTACTAGTACGGTTTAAGCTTGGACTCACAGCTCGCAGCTCACAGCTCTGGGAGCCTCTAGCGCATGCTGTGATGCAGTAGGTTCTCGGGACCATGTGAACACTAAGCAAGTCTCTGGTTCCTTGGTTTTAAATGAGTCCTTTGTAGGGTCACTTGGATATAGCTGCTGTGCCATTATTATTAAACATAAAGTGAAAACTAAAAGCTTTATGGGCAAGAATTGCCTTCCTCGTTCTTACAGTGTTTTGAAATGGGGAAGAATTCTTGGTGCTTACTTTGCATCAAAGAAATAGTCGCCTGCACTGTGCCGGTCATGCCCCAGAACGTGACGACAGACACAGCGCTCTGCGAATCAGTGGCGTCGATCAAGTTTCGCCCCTTTCTTCTTTGCAGCTGTATAAAATAAGAAGAGGCAGAACCAGGCCCCAGGCCCTCTTATTTCTCTGCATGATACTTCTGTTGATTGTCCTTCACACCAGCTACATGATTTATAGCCTTGCTCCACAGTACGTTATGTATGGAAGCCAGAATTACTTGGTGGACGTAAGTACTACATTTAAGTTTTGATTATTTTTATAGTTGAAAGATAGTGATATTTAAAGGTAAGTTTTAATTTTGATAGCATATTAACTCATCAGATTAATATTGCTAAAATGGGTTTTTGTTCCACTTTTGAGCATATTTAATATTTGCTTTATACTTTTTAAAAATAGCACACAGAATTTCATTATAATTTTTCCTTAAATGGATCCTCTGGCAGTAAGCTATTGGGCTTTATTTTAGCACTTTATTAAAACTCATAATGTTTCCTCTAAAACACTATTTCAAGTAATTTTAATAATGTGACTTCCAAAAAGGTGTTGGTGAACAGAGTTATGTCTGTTCATTGCTGCTGTGCATCCCGTAGGATAGGTATTCTGTGTGTGCGTGCGTGTGTGTGTGTCTGCATGCGTGTGCATGTCTGTGCATGCGTGGGCACGTGCCCATTACTGGACCTTTCTTTTTTTTTAGCATGATTGTGATCTGTTATACTTAATCTTTAATGTTAATTGCTTAAAAGCCAACTGTGTTCTTAATTGACCCAGACATTTTCTGACAGCTTATATCTTGCCATATCTGATTTAACCTTTGATTAATGTGTTTCCTTTTCCTCAAATATTTCTTGCACTACTCCCAGCAATTCCCATCCTGTCCATGTTTCAGACCCCAGTTCAAGCATTGCTTAGTGGCCTCTTCCGTCACTCCAGTCTGCCCAGGCTACCCCATTTGTCCTGTACTTCATTCTCGTTTAATTTAACATGTAATTAGAAAAGAGGTAGCAAGCAAACCAGCCCCACAGTCAATGCCACAATACTTCTAAATGTTATCAGCTAGCTCGCTGAAGAATACTAGGTAAATTAATAGCGTAGAGGAGCAAATCGTGCCCAGGTCCTGCCGGAGAACATGAATGCCCTGAGTTGGGAAGCGCCCTTCTGGGTCCCCAGAACCGTTTCTTACTCCTCTCCCCGCTTCATCTGCTGTACCTAGATCACTGTGTCATGCTTAGTAACATTGTTCTGTAACTAGAGGAAGATTATGCGTATGCATAGATAACTTTACCTGTTCTAGTCTAAAAATCATTGCTCCATTTCTTTTTAGATTCTGTGTTTGGAACAGAGTGTGTTCTAGGGAAGACCTCTGTCACTTAGCATTGGACCTAAAGGATTGTCCCAAAACCTTTGTATTCAAATGATCATAGTGCATTTTCTTCTGCTTATAATTTGCATTAAGTTTAACTCGGTTAATGGAAAATAATATAAACTTTATAATGTGAATACATTCCAAACATATTTACTAATGTAACATTTACATTTTTAACTGTATTTTCGTTACTCAGGGCAATGTAACTTCTGGAGACCATAAAAGCAATTCAACCCTTTCTGTGCCAAAGAGATGTGATGCCGATGCCCCTGAAGGTAAAGCGGGCTTTGTCAGCAGCCTCAGAAGTTTTCAGTTTGTAGGAAAAGAATTGCTGTGCATTTTGCTGTGTTAATCATCGGATGTATTTGTTTCAATGTACAGTTGCTAAGTTTCTAATAGAATTTCTCAGTGATGGGATAATTCCAGTTATAGAATGAACCATTACCAATTACATAATTCAAAAATAACAAAGATAGTTATAATACATTGCATATGTTAGTATAATAAGAAATCACTTTTTTTTGAAGGGGATATACTAGGTCTACAGGGTCTCACTACGTAGATTGGACTCATACTGATTATCCTATTTTCAGCCTCCCAGGTGTGCTCTACCACGCCCAGTCTCAGTGGCCTTCTCAGCGCGCCCTGGAGGCGGGGTCAGCATGGCATGCCAGCCACTGCACTCTGCCTAAGCAGAAGTCACTCTTAAATAATTTTTTCTTTAAAATTGAGAGTTTAGTACGTGTTTAGTACAAAGACCAAAAATTACCTATGACCTAGAACACTTTTTAGTCCATGCAAGTCTACTCACTGTACTTAATAATAGTACTATGAATTCCAATCACAGTTAACTTTTTTCTTTTTTAACTTTTAATTGACTTCTTTGTTCGTATTTGGCCATGTAATCACTACATTCATTGTGCTTTTTTGGTTCATTTACATAGCACATCTTTTTTTTTAATGTGCTCTTCTATCCTCCCTTTCTGCCCCTTCTTTCACCTCCTTGTCCCTTTACATCTTTCTCCTTGTTTCCTTTTTTCTTTTATTTTGATCTTTATTTTTATTTTTCATTTCTCGTCTATGAGAAATGATACAAAAGCTTCTGTGTCTGATTTTTTCACTTAACATTGTTTTCAGGTCGTGTCTGTTTTCCTACCAAATGGTCCAATGTATTGTTTTGTAACCTAGTCGTATTCTATTGTACATAAATCCCACCATTTCTTAGTCCATTTTTCAGTTCATAGATGTATGGGCTGCTTAAAAGTTTGGCTGTTGGAAAGCAGACCGCTGTGAACATCACTGTGCACGCGTCAACTGTAAAGGATGTCTGTAACTGCCAGGTGGATGTGTGGAGGGGACAGCAGGGTCAAAGGATTTCTAGTTTTGGTGTTTTGAGGAATCTCCATAGTGGATTGTAATAGTTCACAGTCCCATCAGTGATGTAGGCTTTTCACCACAGCCTTGCCAGCACTTACTATTTGATTTTATGATGGTTTCCATTCTTATACAAGTAATGTGAAATCTCCGTGTTTTACTTTGCACTTCTCTAATGACCAGAGATGTTGAAATGTGTTTCATGTATTTATTGGCTATTTGTGCTTCTCTGGGAAATGTTTATGCATTTCATTGCCTTTTTTTTTTTTTTTTTTTTTAATTGAGTCTTTTACTTGGGAAGAGGTTAATTTTTCCATTTTTTTTTTTGAGTACTTTATATATTCTAGATATTAGTTCTCTGTCTGAGGTGTAACTGGCAAGAGTGTTTTCCCATTGTGTAGATTGTCTTCTCACTCCAATTATTTCCTTTGCTGTACAAAGGCGTTTTGATGGAGTATAATCTCGGGTTGACTCTTGATGTTCTTTACATTTGAGCTCAGTTCAGAAAGTCATTGCCTGTGCCTGTGTGTTCAAGAATGTTACCTACCTTATTTCCCATCAGACTAAGTATTTTTGTTTGTATATTCAGGTTTTTTTTTGTTTTTTTTTTGCAGAACTGAGAATTGAACTTAGGCCCTTGCGCTTGCCAAGGAAGTGCTTATTCTCCTGAGCCATCTCCCCCGCCCCTATTCAGGTGTTTGATCCATTTTGATTTTAGTTTAGTACATGGAGATGGATGAGTCTAGTGTCAGTCTTTTTTCTGCATGTGCTAACTAACTAGTTTTCCCAGCACCACTGGCTAAAAAGGCTCTCTTTCCCCCAGTGTATGTTTTGGAACTCTTTGTCAAAGATTAAATAGCTAAGTGTTCCTGGAGTTGTTCCTACATCTTCAGTTTTGTTCCGTTAATCCAAGTATCTGTTTTTGTGCTAGTACTGTGCTGTTTTGATCACCGTGGCTTTGTAAGATAATTTGGTGTCTGAATGTGTTATCTCCTGCTCTGTTGTTCTTACCCAAGAGCTTTTGCTCTTCGGAGTCACTTCTGGTTCCATGAGAATGTCAGGATTGTTTTCTACAGGTATGTGAGGTGTGCCATTGGTACTTTGAGATTAATCACATTAAATCTGTCAGTTTTGAGAATAGGGCCATTTTGACAATATTGGTTCTGCCTATGCAGGAACAGGGTATCTTTCCATTTTGATATCCTCTTTGAGCTCCTTATTTCAGAAGACTACTGTGCTTTTCATTTTAGAGATTTTTCAATGTCTTAGATTAATTTCTAAGTATTGAATTTTTCTTGATGCTGTTATGAATGGTATTGTTTTCCTAATTCTTTTTCAGTGGATTTATTATTGACATACAGGGATGCTATTTTTTATATGGATTTTGTATCTTGTTTTATTACTGAATTTAGTTATTAATTCCAGAAATCTTTGGGAGAGGTTTTTTGTTTGTTTGTTTGTTTGTTTTTTAGAACTGGGGATTGAACTGAGGCCCTCGCACTTGCCAGGCAAGCGCTTATTCTACTGAGCCATCTCCCCAGCCCTTAAAGAGAGAGAAGGTGGAGTATTTTTGATCTTCCAAGGATCATGTCATGTGCAAATAATAACTGGAATTCTTGCTTTCTTGTACCTATCCCTTTTATTTATTTCTCTTTCCTGATTGCTCTCTCTGATGTTTTGAGTACTTTATTGAACAGAGTGGTGACAGTGGACGTCCTTTTCTTGTTCCTGATTGTATAGGGAAAGCTTTTAGCTTCTCTCCATTTAATATGATGTTAGCCATATTAACATCATATTAAATATGTTAATATTATATTTAATATAATATATGCATTGTCATAATGGCTTTCATCAGATTGAGATAAAATCTTTCCATATTTACTGTCTTGACAGTTTTTATCATGAATGAGTGTTGGGTTTTGTCAGATGTTTTTTCTCCATCTGTCAGTGCAGTCCTGTGATCTGTGTCCTTATGTTTATGTGGTATGTTACCTTTATTGATTTCTGTGTGTTAAGCCATTCAGGCTTCCATGGGGTGAAATCTTGGTAAAGATGTACGATCTTTTTTGATGATTCATTTGTATTCTATTGCCAGTATCTTCCTGAGGATTTTTATGTTTGTGTTCATTAAAGAGGATAACATATAGTTTAATTGGATCTTTATCTCTTTTGGAATCAGAGATGTTGATTTCCATAAATGAATTTGGAAGGAATCCTTTCATTTCAGTTTCATTAAAGACTTTGAAGAGTATTGATAATACAGCCTTATAGAGTTCATTGGTGAATCTGTCAGATTCTGGGCTTTTCTTAGTTGGCACTGGTTTTTTAATACCTCTTCAATTTTATTGCTTGTTAATGGATTGTTAGGAATTTTTGTGTCTTGTTTCATTTTTGGTCATTTATGTATGTATAGGTATGTGTTCTTTTCTTCAAGATCTTATAATTTGTTGGAGTATAGTTTTTTACCCTTTGCATTTGATAAGTTTCTTGAATGCAACAGACTGTCAGATTCTGGGTTTTGATCTGGTCTGTCAATCTGCCGTTCTGTGTCCTCCAGTTAGGGAGCGGAGCCTGCTCACGTTGAGGGCTTTCCCTGAAAGTGACTGATTGGCTCCTGCCGTTGCATTCTGTTTGTCAGCGACTCCTTTATTTCTCCTTGTTTGTTTACTTGCCTTACTTGATGTATTCATTACAGCTGATTTTGTGTAGCTGCTGACTTTGCTGTCTCTTTCTAGGGTGTACCTAAGCATTCTGTGAAGTGCTGGTCTAGTGCTCAGGTGTCTCCTAAGATGTCCTTTCTCATGGGATGTCCTATTTCTCCACCAATTTTGAAAGACCATTTTGCTAGATCTGTTAGTCTTGTTTGGAAGTTGTTTATGTTTAGGACTTAAAACACTTCCCTTTAAGCTCTTCTGCCCTTTGAAGTTCCTAGTGAGAGGTCTGCTGTAGTCCTGACGGGGTGACTTTTTGCTTTTCTCTGACAGCTTCCAGGATTCTTTCAGTTGGCCGCGTGTGCTTTTAACTGTGCTGTGTTGTTGGGAACTTCACTTTCATCACTGCTGGCTGATGTCTGAGCCTTGCTAACCTACATGTTCAGACCTTTCCTTCCTCCTAAGTAGAAAGTTTTCTATTATGATTTCTGTAAATGTTTAATTCCACATGCACATTGTCTAATCTGTCTCTGATTAGTTTTAGGTTATCCTCCTTAGCATCATCTGGTAGCTGTTGCATGAATTTTTCTTGTTCTTTTGTGCAGTTTAAGGCATCTCTGAGTATTTTGCCACAACTTTCCATTTTGTCCTTGATGTCAGAAACCCTGTCCTCACACCGCTCATTTCTGCATTTATGATTTCTATATAATTACTTTAGAATCTCTAATATTTCTGTTTGGCACCTTTTTGTGGAATCTTTGTGGTAAATTTTTCATTCATGTCTTTAATTGTGTTGGTCAGCTCTTACAGTTTGTATTTGTTTCTCCCATTTCCACTTTGGTCAGTTTGTGTGTTAGTCCCATCATTATTTTGACCAGATTGTCTTTGAAACTTGCCAAGTTTCCTTAGTTCTTCATTAACATTTTCTTCACCTTCACTGTGTGGTGGTTTATTTTCTGTGCTGTGCCCCGTGGATCTGTTTTGGAATAGTTGATGAGTTTTGGGGTGCATTTTATTGCCCTATTACATGAAAATATTATATATACATACACACACACACACAACTTTTTCAATTTTGGTGCTGAGGGTTGAGGTCAAATAGAATCAAAAGAATTTGTTGTTGGGGCTGAGGAGATAGCTCAGTAGGTCCTGAGTTCCATCCCTGGTACCGCAAAAAAAAAAAAAAAAAAAAAAAAAAAAAAGGATTTGTTGTTGCTGTGAAGATTTGTGTAGGTGCGTTCTCTTTTCTAGTGATGTCTGACTGTTTGTCCAGTGATACTATTTACCCTTCCAAGCTATTCAATTTAATTGGGTTGGTCCATGTCACTGTGTTATAGGGAGAGGATTTCTGTCAGTTGTAACAGTGTGAACAGAACCAAGCTTGTAAACATTGAAACTTGTTTGGATAGTTTATCCCTTTTGTCATTTCCCCTTACAGACTGTGTTATTCTGGGATGGGGGAGGTAGATGTGTCAGTGGGAAGGGAGGAAGGACAGATGCTGGTTGGTAAAGAGAAAGTAAGCAGGAAGCCAGAGTATTGGAGTTGCTGCTTGAATGAAGGGCTGGGGTGAGGGACTTGGGGAGTTTTTATAGCAGGAGGGTGTGCCATGCAGGTAAGTGAAGTGGATTTAGAGACTGAGTTAGCTGTGGGATTGCCCGTGCCTGTTCGTGTTTGTGGGTCCTTTTGTTTGGTTCCTCTGACCTAGTGTTGCTAGAGATTGCCCTGACATGCCCTTAAATGGTACTGGTCACTTTTCGCACTGCTTACTTCACATTCTCTGATATGGCTAAGCATGAGGGGGGAGAAAGCCGAGAAGTAGCAGGGAGCACACGCTAAGAGCAGACAAGTCAAGGGGAGCGCCTTGAAACTTCAAGTGTCATAGTCAGTACTAGTAGAGAAGAATCAAAAGGAAGAAATGAAAATAGAGTGGAAAAGAACCCCTACCAGGAGGGCCCAAACTTAACAAAATGACAAGATTACAGTAACCAGTAACCAATGTAACAATGGCAGTGACAATGAAAAATTAGTTTTCCTAACGCCCAGCAGCTTCAGTGTGGCTCCCTTTCCCTGGGCATCACTGTGGGTTCTGTTAGCCTTGCACTCACCCCCTGCAAGCCAGACTGCCGCCCCCGAAGCCTCTCAGGACTGTTGCCCCTCCTCTTACCCTCTGCGACTCTAGACATCTGGAGCTCTGGACATTCTCCGCTGCAGGCCTCTATGGCTCTGATTACCTTGATCAGTTTGGGGGTCATAGGCGGGCTGCTCCATGGCTGCCCCCAGGGCTTCCCTCTCCCCTCCTGTTGTATGGCCTGGAAGCTGTCTCAGGTGCTGATCCCCGCCTGGCAGTTTCAGCCCTTGCTGTGGAAAACACAGGAGGGCGTTCTTTCTCTCTCCCGCTTCCACCAGGCCACCTAATGGCCCAGGGGCCCTGTTGCTCTCAGATTTGGCTCCTCTTAGTCGCAGAACTGATTTTGTCTTCAGAGCTGTTCTCTGATTTTGCTCTATGTAGTTGCCACATTCCTGGCTTTCCCTTTCTCTGCCCTTCTCAGCTAGGCATGGCTGGGTCTCCTCCTCACCCTTGAGGGGCCCACACCTGATGTGGCTGAGCGCTGAATGTCCCTGAGCCCTCTCCTGTTAGGAAGGATTTCCAGAACTGCTTCTGTCAGCGGCCACACGATGAGACGAGTGTGTTCAAAGCGAGGGGGATATCTGGAGGGGATTCATGACACTGAGTCTTTTACTGTACTAGTTTTCTTATTTAAGCAGCACAGTTTTCAGTCATACCTCATATAGTGCCTAAGAGAGTTCCACCTGACTGTCCCTGAGACCTCTCTAATCGACTTGGTCGATTCTTAGTAAATCTAAGTTCTTAGATTAGATTTACTATGATTAGAGAGAAATGTAAGAAATACTCTCCTTCCCTGCAGGGTCCTTAGCTGCACTGCTATGGCTGCCTTGATGACCTGGATCCGTGCAAGATGCTTCCTGTTTATGGTCATTTTTACCTTGGGAAAGAAGGAAAAGTTGCTGGGGCCTGCCTGTTAGCTCAGGTGTATGAGTGACTGCTTAAAGCAACCAGGATGCTGTGGTTCAGTCCCCAGATCCTCAAGCAAGACCTGCCCTGAAGGCATTCTGAGCCAGCCAAAAGAAAAAAGTAAAAGTTGCACAGAGGCAGATCCAGTGAGTCAGGCAGGAGAGGGCCGGGACTGTTCTTGTGCGTCTGCCTTTCCCTGGGCTGGCACCAAGCGGCACATTCGCTGTGTTTCTGATCAGATCTCATGAGGATGCTTACAAAGGAGAAGCCCAGAGCTTATCACAGGGCGATGCGAGCTCTGGGGAAAGCGTGTTTGCCGGGATGGGGGGGTAGTGTGTTCATGGCGGTATTGGCCATTTCCTATAATTTTTTTTTTTTTTTAAGTAAAGATGAACTGTACTTTTTGTTCAGACCATTGTGTATGTGGGAATTAGAGGGGCAGAGAATGAAAAAGAGAATGGAGAGAAATTCAGGCAAGCAAATAAAATAAGAGACAGACTAAAAAGTAGAAAAATATTAATAATAGAAAGCTAACTGCAGTGTGTAACAGAATATAAAGTAGTGACTGACTGTACATTGGTGTTTACTGAAACTTTCACTAGAGACTGAGGAAGGCCGGGCAAAGCTCAGGGAAGGCACACATGCAGAACCAGAATGTTTTTAATCCTAGGGGAGATTGTAGATTGGTGGGTGTAAGCAGTGAGGGGAGAATTGCTACTGAAAATACGCAGGACAGGGTGTTTTAGGAAGGAATATTGAAAGGGCCGGCCAAATAGCTCAGCGGATTAAAGCACCTGCAAGCAGGCACAGGGGCTGGGGGTTCAATCCTCAGGCCTGCCTTGCCAGCCCTGCTCCCAGGGCACACTGAGATGGCAATTGAAACGGGGTATAGTGGCACATGCCTGTAATCCCAGCTCTTGGGAGGCTGTAAACAGGCGGATCACTATGAGTCTGATCTAGTAGTGAGACTCTGAACACCCTTCCTTAAAATACACACACACACACACACACACACACACACACACACACACACACACACACAAAAAGGAAGGAACAAGGGAGAATAAGGGAGAAACAATGTGGACTCGGACAGTAATTTCTTCCTGTCTGGGAGTGTGCAGGAAGTGGCATTTTTTTGTGATTGTCTTTATTTGCTGTGAGATATAAATTGGAATCCTCTTCGAAGGTTTAAGTGGAACATGAGGTGGACAATTGAAGTGTCAAAGGTTTTTGCTAGCCTAGGAAAAGACATAGAAGAAGGACCTACCTGAAAACAAGGTAATGGCAGCTGAGGCAGTGCGGTGACAGAGATGGAGTTAGCAGGTTTTTCTTGAGCACATCTGCATAACTGGTCTGGTTGTGCTTTATGGAGGATTAGGTTGTTTGCAGGAGGGAGATAGGGCTGGGATGGAAAGCACAGCGCAGGAGAACAGAGAGATCAGGGCTCGGCTGCCTGGGGCATATGGCAGAGGCTAAGCACAGAGCCAAAGCCCAAGATGGGGAGAAGGAGACAGCGCGATCACTGTGCTTTGCACAAAGAAATAACAGCTGAAGTGTTGCTAGTGTGCTTCGTTGAATTCTCCAAAGCAACTTTATTAGTGACATAGTCACCCGCCTTTTTTTTTTTTTTTTCCTTTCTTTTTTTCAGTGTTCAAGCACATCACAAGTAAGGGTGACAGTCGGTGCTTTGGATTGTTAACATTTAGCTTGCTGAGCAAGGAATGAAATGTGTTGTTGGTTTGTATGTTCTTTTCAACAAAGGAAGCAGTGACTTCGAAGATCTAAAGTAGATTCTGTTCCTCAAATTGTTACGGTAATACTTGAAACCTTAGCAGAAAAAAATAGATTAAGGTTTCAAAATTATCTTGTGCTGGTAAAAGCAGCTTCAAGATGTTCCTGTCTGGGCAGTGTATCTGTGTAGTGTAAATCAGTAAGCTTTAGTCAGATGATACTCTTGTCCATACAGCTTTTTATGAATCATACTTTGATATTGTTCTTTTTCAATATGATCTAATTTTCTATGGTAAATGATTCCTTTTGAACTCTTGAGTATTTTTAAACAGTTCAGGTGACTCATCCTGTGAAATTTTTTTGCAATATAAAAACATGCCCTATAGGCTTATGGATTGAATTTCTTTCTCGTAGCCTCTTTTTATTGTGCTGTAGTTCCTGTCTCAGTATTAAGTTTGTATATGCATACTTAAAAGAGTATGAGAAAGCATAGTTCATTTTGGGCTGGCGGGGTAGATTTTTTTTTTTTAATGTATTTAGTACAGGGTCTCACTACACAGATTGGATGGTAATCCACCTGTTTTTCTGCCTCCCAAGTGCTGGGATTACAGGCATGCGCCACCACGCCCAGTCTCAGTCGCCAGCTCAGCATGCCCTGGGGGCGGGGCCAGATGGCAGTCCGGAGATCAAAACCCTGGCCCCTGCATCTGCCTAAGCAAGGGTAGTTATTTTTAATAAAAAATTCTAAATAATGATGGTGAAAGATGAAGTCTATTAGGCCATAAGGTAAACATACGAGGCTAGTGCTAACGTGGCCTAGTGGTGGGGCCTGGTAGGGGACACCCACGGAAATGCAAACTAGAAATCTTTGGTCATGGAGGACGGTCCACGAAGCACTGTTCTCTGTGCCATTCCGATGGACGTACTTGACTGGCAGAGATGTGACAGTGTGTATAACCTGTAACAGAACTTATGTGGTCTTTGTGTCTTTTTGTAAGTAACACAATTTTAGCAAATGATTTTTCAATTTAGAAATGAAATTATAATATAATTAAAATTGCTTTCAAGAAAAGATAATCTCCCTGTAAAATTTAAGGTTAGAGGATTTAAGGACGACTACTCTTCAACCCATCCTGCAAGTGTCTAGCTTTTGAGATGCACTTTCTAGACAAGGGCATCTTCATGTTTGGCTTCTCAGCTGTCGTCCCCATATGTCGCAACAGCCTTCATGCCACGTGTCTCATTTTCATTAATCTAAATCCTGTCTTAGAAGGTGTTCTCCAACTCGGGCCTTTTAAAATATCTCCAAATACATTCATAGTCAGTTTTTATAACGATGCATTTCTATACATTTTTCTCTCAATTTATAGTCATTTATATATCTTCTCACTACTCTATGTATCTTTTTAAGCTCCTTGAGGATAAAAAGTGTAATTAAATTCTTGTCTCCCTCAAACATGATTTTACAAATTGAACCACATTTTCTTTTTCATTTTTATTTGAATAGTTTCATTCAAGTAACAAACTTGTTAATATGTTGAATGTCTTCTAGCTTTTTACTTGTCCTTGTTAGATGAAACCAAATATATCGACCCAAAGGCTGCATAGCTATATAGTGAGACCCTGTCTCAAAAAAGCAAGAACAAAAATTACTTATGTGTCCTTCATAAATTATTCAGTGGCAGTAGGACCCTAGTTAGTGCAGTCCTGGGCAACAGTGAGGCAGGAAGTTGCATTCTAATAGTTCCGTTTTCTTCCAGCCTGTTTTGTTTGTCGCAAGTGAAACAAAATGCTTGCCTTAGTATTCTCCATGGTACATGAGCTTTCTTGAATGCCTTCTCTGCCTATGCATATGTAACGTAAAGATTTAATCATTAAGCACAAATATATAGAGTGTACTTATTTGTAAATTGATGTCAAGTGAGGGTTTAACATCAGAGTGACTCTTGTGGTTTAAATCAACACTAAATACTTTTTAAAAGAATCTTTGTAGGTGCTAATTGTTATAGTTGATAACTAGTTATCTTAGTGGCAATCAATATAAATTAAAAATGACAACATAAGTGGTCTAAAAGGAAATAAGTGTATAATATGCAAGTGATCAGGTAAATCAGCAGAGATTGCTAATATCCGACAAATGGTTTAATTGTGTTTGTCTTTCTCTGCTACGTGGGAAGAACTGGGGGGACGGGTAGCGCTAGTGGAATGTAAGAGCCGTCACTTTTGTTATGTGGTTCGGATCTCCTGCGCGCTTTCTGCTTCGGTCTTTCCGTAGAGACACTGTCAGCAGAAAGTAAAAGAAATGAGGTTTTACTTTTTGTTGCTAACATATAGTCTTTAGTTCATTTGGTGCCTGTGTGTGTCCTCGTGAGTGAGGACAGTCGGAAGCTCCCAAACACTTCTGATGCTGAGACAAAATCCCTAAGTGGAACGTTACCAGTTTAAGCAAGTGCGAAGTATTCATTGTTACTTTCTCAGATAAATGTGGAAAGAAATCCATAGATGCAGGTAGCAGGTGAGCAGCTGGCAGCCAGCGGACGGTGGCCGAGCAGCCTCCCTCCCTTCGTTCAACATGTAGCTGTCCTCTGACTGTGAGGTGTACGTGGCACCCAGCACGAGGTCCCTCTGGGTGCGCCACCCTGGAAGCAAGTACAGTGACATTGCTTGCTGTAACAGCTGTTGTGTACTTGTGCATGCATGTTGGTACGCTAGTGTTTCCATCAACAAAGAACACTAACAGAGGCTTTTACTTTTCATGTTGTTTTAGAAATCTTGTGCCAAAGACCACAACCTTAAAGGTGGTAGACAAGTGTGATGGGGAGAATATTGATGGTGTGCCTGTGCTGGTGGGCCCAGAGCGAGAGTATAAGCCAATTTGAAATGTCACTGCGCAGATTATTAGGCCTCAGGGCAATGATTGGAGTTTACCCACTTCTGCCAGCTCAGCCTCCCATAATCCCTGGTCTGAAATTGCTAATTCAGTAAAGTTGTGGCTTTTAAAGTGTCTTCATGTACAGAAATGAACATTAGAGCTTCTACTTTTAAAGTTTTGAGCGTTGGTAGTATAGAGAAGATTGAGGGGCTTTTTTGAAGAACAGATTTGTACTTGCGCTGTGGAGCTCAGGCAATACTTAGCCATGGAAGGTAATCTTGTTGATTTTAATTGTGAACAAGCATTGTTTGTGTAGTTCCCAGCCTCGATCTCTCTTTATTTCTGAAATATTTAAGCAGATTTCATTTATTTAAAGAGCTGAGACTTCGTAGCAGTATATCCTGTAACTGAGCTGCGTACCTTTGCATTGTGCTTAGTCTACTTGTGTGTGTTTGGACTGTGTGCAGAGAAAAATAACGAAATGCGTACATGTGGTCAAGATACCAATCGCTGGATGATTACTTTCATCATAGGGAATACGTAATAATACCTAATGTTTCTCAATTCGCCTTTTCCCCGCCCCCTCCCCATTTGTAAAAGCTTTGTTGTCACTTTTTTCCTTCCATTCTTGATTCCTGTTCCCTTCTCACAGGGAGGAGGCTACTTATTTGACCAAGCTGGAGGATCGGTCCTGAGAAGTTGGGCCTGTACTTCTGAAATCTTAAGATTGGTTGTGGGGGCTGGGGAGATGGCTCAGTAGAATAAGTGCTTGCCCAGCAAGGGCAAAGGCCTGAGTTTAATACCCCATTCTGCAAAAAAAAAAAAAAAAAAAAAAATTGTTGTGAATCTTGCTACCATTTAAGTAGCTGTTAAGAGCCGTGTTCTTTATCTTAGATTTGCTTATAATTAAGAAAGAATGGAAGAAAATTAATATTAACTGCCACCTTCCCGAGCTTTGGATGGGCCTCCCCTGCTCTGTACAGCAGCCCTGTGAGGAGAGGTGGTGGTGTTTCCATCTTGTGAGTGCACAGGTTCGCACAGCCCAGGTGTGCCCATTCCCTTGTGTGTTGGTCAAGTGACTGTCACCTCTGTCACCCCCAGAACTGGCAGACTGAAAAGCCTGGCCTTTCACAATAGTGGACATATTTGCCTGTACTTTTTTAAAAATAGGTATTCAAGTGTCTTGTTTTGACATCCTTAGACATGTGTCAGATCTTAATTTTTTAGAAAATGTACTATTAACAGTATGAATTTTAAGGAAAATGCCCTTTGCTTTGAATGTTCTTTTATTTCAACAGTCATGTTGAACATGAATGAATGAGTACTCTGTACTTTACTGTAGTCAGGATTATGTAGTGGAAAAATAACCAATGAAATTACTCTGAAATACCTTCTGCAGTTGAAGTCAGAATACTGTGCAGGGAAGGAGGCTGCTACTGGGTGGGCAGGAGGCTGCTGAGGGAACGGGGAGGCTGCTGGGTGGGCGGGAGGCTGCCAGGTGTGCCAGAGGCTGCCCTGTGGGCGGGAGGCTGCTGAGGGAGCGGGGAGTCTGTTGGGTGGGCAGGAAGCTGCTCAGGGAGCGGGGAGGCTGCTGGGTGGGCAGGAGGCTGCTGAGGGAGTGGGGAGTCTGTTGGGTGGGCAGGAAGCTGCTCAGGGAGCGGGGAGGCTGCTGGGTGGGCAGGAGGCTGCTGGGTGGGCAGGAGGCCGCTGAGGGAGCGGGGAGGCTGCTGGGTGGGCAGGAGGCCGCTGAGGGAGCGGGGAGGCTGCTGGGTGGGCAAGAGGCCGCTGAGGGAGCGGGGAGGCTGCTGGGTGGGCAGGAGGCTGCTGAGGGAGCAGGGAGGCTGCTGGGTGGGAGACCACGGGGTTGCGGAGAAGCTCTCAGATGGGCGGAGCTACAGGAGCTTGCCTGCAGACTGGTCTGGTTTTCTTCAAGAATTGCCAGTATTTCTTCTAGAGTCTTCTGGTAATTGAGTAAAAAGACCCTGAAGAAGTCCCTGGAAGGTCTGCAGGACTTGGTTCTTAGTTCTTGCTAACGGAAGTCGTAACATGTTTCTTGCCAGAGCAAGAGAGCCTGTCTAGGTCGCTGTGGAGCAGCAGCTCAGAAGCAAATGGGGAGGGCACTTGAGCAGAGATTGACACAGAGCACTCTGTGTCTGAGTCGCGAGTCTCATGCTGTGTGAACAAAGAAAACCAAATTTCTGCTGTTCAGAAAACCATGTGTCAGCCACAAACATTTAAGTTTCTTAGCTACCTTGTGCAATAAGTGAACTAAAAATCTCCCAGCTCAGTTTTGCTTTAAAAAAATGGCCCTTAGTTATTGAAGCTGAGAAGACAGTTCATAAAAATAAAAGGGCTCTCTTCTTAATTGAGCTCTGGAGTGTGATACTGGTCCCCTAATTGCGTGGAGGATGTTTTGTCATTGCCTGCATTGGATACACTTACACACAAATCAGAAATCACAGTTTCTCTTGTAATTAATCACCTGAAAAGAAGTGGCCTAGTGAGCTGAGGCTTTTCTTTTGTAGAATAAAAGCTGAAATTTGTGCAGTTGTTATCTGTTATTAGCTGTAGCAAATGCAATTTTTCACACAGTTACATTTTATCATGCCACTTAGGCCTTTTTTGAGGGCCTTGGATAAGCAGATACCCCTTAGCCGCCATCTGCAGTGCGCATGCCCATATGCAGCTGGCCTTGTGACCTACCAGAAGGAACACACTGGGACAGTAGCAGCACAGGATCTGACGCACGTAGCAGACAGTGGCTGCTACTTTAACAGCTACTGGGTTTTGTTTTTTTTTAGACAGGGTCTTACTACATAGTTGAGGCTGGCCTTGAACTCAAACTGCGTAGCCCAGGCTGGCCTTGAACTCATGCCATTCCTCTTGCCTCAGCCTCCCGAGTGCTGGGAGGCACCACCACCACGCCTGGCACAACAGTTGCATTCTATTTGAGGAAAATACATGATTTATGTTCATTGCAGCTGTAATGCTGTCTGAACAGGTTCAATCAAGAAGCTTATCAGTCTGATTTTTGTATTTCTTTAGGAGTAACTGTCTTTTGATACCATTCTTTTTTTTTTTCTCCATAATTTTATTGAGAAACAATAGCAAGGAGACAGTTTCAAACCAAATTGGTTGGACAGTTTAAATAATTAACACATTGCATGCATTCTTCCTAGTGGTTAATTGTTGTATAAGATGCGGACATGATATCCTATTCACAACACCATTAGAACAAATCCCTCTGTTCATTAAGAGAATGTAACTGTATATCTATCCTAACTACTTTGAATACACAGATACAAAATAGACATTCATCTGTATCCCCTTTTTTGGTTAAGTTCTGTTATTTGAATATTATAGGTGTGTAAACTCAGCAAAATATTCTAAGAGTCCAGTAGCCCGTAATAGTATGGGGTCTTCTGCTTGACTGGCAGTGTCAGGAATTGTTGACCTGAGTCCCCTACAGCTCAACATAACAGCTTTTCATACCATTCTTTAGCAAAGTTTTTTAAAGCTCTCTCAAGGTTGAACTATCCTGAGAATTGTTTTTTTAGAAAAGAACAGCTGAATACCAACCATGTCTTGATTACATTACCTTGTCCATTGTTTCTTGGTAGTTACTGATAAGCTTTATTTTGCTTTGTGTTAGGGTATGACTGATGCTCTGGTTGAAATTTTCTCTCAAATAAATTCCACTAGCCAGTGTCCTTGGTGCTGCTGGGCTAGATCGCGTGGTGGCGCAGACACAGGTCCTGGTAGTTGGCAGTTAGTACGGTACTGAGGGTGGGCTTGGAGAGGAGCTCAGTTCAGCCCTGTCCCTCTTAACACGCTCTGGCAGGACGGACTTGGTACTTAGCGTTGGCCGATGATATGCTCGTGGATAGAGCGAAAGTTGTGTTTTAGGAAGAGTCTCACGGCGGTCTCCTATTTGCGTTCCTAGATCAGTGCACGGTTACCCGGACGTACCTCTTCCTTCACAAGTTCTGGTTCTTCAGTGCTGCATACTATTTTGGGAACTGGGCCTTTCTCGGGGTAAGTGCAGCTCTCGCGTAGCATTTGACCTTGCGACCTGCAGTGAAGTGGTCAGCGAGCCCGTGCTGGTGCCGTGATCGCCTGGCACTGCCACTCTGGGTGGTCCTAACGACTGATGCGCGTCCCTCCACAGGTCTTCGTGATTGGGTTAATTGTGTCCTGCTGCAAAGGGAAGAAGTCAGTCGTCGAAGGTGTCGAGGGCGACTCCGACCTGAGCGACGAGGAGCCTTCCGCCTACTCAGCCTGACCGCCTCCGCCCTGCGGGTTTGTGGGGCTGAGGGCACCTCACGGAGGTCGCGGCCTAGAGTCAGTTGGGACAAGTGCGCTTTCATCGAAAATGGGAGCATGGCCATGAAAAAGAAATATATTTTTTATGTTTTCTGAAATAACATTATTGTATCATAGATTAACATTTAAAATTGTAATACTACTATGTAAATATAAAACCTACATGCTTTCTGAAGAAATGCTTCTGGAAAGTTTCTTTCTTTAATGTATAATAGTGTTAAATTGATTAAAATCTTCCAGAATCTTCCCCTTTGTTGCTTTTTAAAAACATAATAAATCACTTGTATCCATGCTTCAGTATGCACAAAGTGGAATTTTGACATGTCTATATCTGATTCTGTAAAAACAGTAGTAATACAGCTGACAAATAAATGTTAATTCCCATATGTATCTTGTTTTCTTTCTTTTCTTTTTGTTTACATGAAGTCATTAGGTATACTGCAGTAGATGTCATGAAAAAAATCCGAACTCCTTAAGACTGTGGCATTTTAAGTTATATGTTCAGTAGTAATCTACTAGCTGTCACCTCTACAAGAGCATTTAAGGTGTAGACCTGGCGGTAGTTACCTTTTTGGTTTGTATTTTGGAGACAGGGTCATGCTTTGTAATTTGAGCTGGCCTCAGACTTGCACCTGTCCTCGTGTCTCAGCCTCCCAAGTGCTGGGAGTACAGACATGTGCCACCAGGCCTGGCAGGTACCATGTATTTTATAGATCACCTCAAATTTTCTAGTGAAAGTATCAAGAATAAGCCCGCAAAAAATCAGTTTGCTAATCATTTCAAGATATATGACATTACATTTAAAAATGTTTCAGTCTGAAGATTTGAGATTTATGGATGATACTATAAAAGCTATGTAATATCAATAGACTTTTTTTCCCCATTTTTTATGTATTTGGTACAAGGTCTCATTACACAGCTCAGACTCGTAATGATGCTCTTGTTTGCAGCCTTCCCATTGCTGGGATTACAGGCGTGCGCCACCACGCCTGGGCTCGTTCACTGGCTCAGTGTACCTGGGGATGGGGCCAGTGCAGCACGCAGGACTGGGGACTGAACCTGGGTCCCTGCACTTGCCAAAGCAGGCGTTCAGTCCGCTGAGCTATCTCTCTGGCCCCTCAGTAGACTAAACACATTCTGGGTAATGAAAGTATAATCACAGATTATTATCCTAATTTTATAAATTAGAGCTATTTAGAAAACATACAGCCCTTGATGTAAAATATCATTAAGTTTCTGGAAAATAAGAATTGGCAGCAATCTGCGGTACAAATTTCTGGTCTCAGTTTTTTGGAGCCCTTTTCCATTCTGCTTCTTTGCTTCTCTTGTGTTTGTGTTTGACTTCTCCATTTTGGCCCTCTCTCTGATGTTATTTACCAGGATTTATACTCCTGTTCTTGCTTTTCATTTTCTTTGTGGACAGTCGAAGTTAGGCTTGGCCTCAATCTAGGCTCTGACCTTCTGCTGACCTCCTAACTGCTTTAATTGCAATATGTTCAAAATTGAATCTTTGTTATTCTAGGCATACTAGATCTATATTCATTTCACTTTTTTGCATTTGTTTTTGCCTCATGTGTCAAGATGAGTTTTACTTGATTTCGTAAATCAAAACTCAGGCAGACCTCCTGTAAAAAATCACTAGGTACCGGGTCTGCCTACACAGCTCGAACTCATAGTCATTCTGCCCCAGCCTCCCCAGTGCTGGGATTACAGGTGTGCACCACCACGCCTGGTTCCCGTGGCCGGCACGGTGCTCCCGGGGTTCCAGGGGCAGCACAGCATGCGGTGCCAGGGATCGAACCACAGTCTTGCACGTGCCAGGCAGGCACTTAGACCGCTGAGCTATCTCCCCAGTCCAGACCTCCTTTTGAGACTTACGGTGCAATCCCATCACACTAGTTTCTCTCCTTCCTACTGCTTCTCTGCCCAGGAGGGGTCATAGTGTCTCCCCCTAAGTGTGTATGTTGAAGTCCTGTCCTCCAGGACCTTAGACTATGACTGTGCCTGGAGACGGAGTCTTCAAAAAGAATGGCGATAGGAGGCTGTTAGTGCATCTCTGAGCCAGTCTGGTGGGCAGCCTAAGAGCCCTCCGCAGCGCGCATGCGTAGAAGGTGCAGGAGGAAGCCGCGAGAAGCCGGGGACCAGGACCTTACGCGAGCGCCCCGTTGGCCTCGGGACCTCCGGGCTCTGTGTCTGTAAAGCAGTAGATGTCTACTGCGTGAGTCGCCCAGTCTGTGCTATTTAGTGACAGCAACCCAACAGACTAATAACGCACACCGAGTCTTGAACTTTCTCCCAGCGATTTCTCCCAAGTCCTGACTCCTTTTCTTTTAGCCTGTTCTTGATATTTAAAATACAAATCTGACCCTAGTATTTCTTTGCTCCAAAAAGTTTTCAACTATTTTGGAATTGACTTTGCAAGCCCCTCGAGACTGGTCTGGAGCGTTTCTTCCCTTCCCCCAGATCGCCCTCATTCCCAGGTCGCTTAGGTGAGCCAGAGTAGCAGATGACCCCTCGGCGAGGCTGCCGTGCGTCCTCACTGCGGACGTGGTCCTGCTCCCGGCGCCCGTTTCACCCGCGTCTCCCGAGAGCGTCCTCCTTCAGGCTGTGGCAGCACTGTCTCTGTGCTCCTCAGCACTAACTGCTGACTCGCCCTGTTCTTAGGACGCGCCACATCACATGTGTCTCCCCTGTGGCTGTCACCTCCACGCCTGCCACCTCTGGGCTAAAGCCCTTGAATGCAATACAAGGGTGTTCAATTGTGTCGCCTAGTCCAGCTCTTTCACGTGGAAGTCACTCCGCAGACAAGTGGATCAGCTAGCTAGAAGCTTTAAACCGATCTGTACTGTTTAAGCCTAAAGTATATCTTTTCTAAGGGAAATGCATATTTACTGTGTTTTTGAGGTTTACTTTCCTACGTAGAAGTTTAGAAATTTTATCATCTTTAGTAGTTCTAGATACTTTACTAGAAATTACTTTTTGTCACATCATCTTTTAAGCTTTTTATATTCTAACTGCATTTTTGAAATACTTCCTCAGTCTCTAAAAATTTGGTTTCTACTTACTTGGAAGTCTTAATATTATTCAAACATGAAGCTTTTCCCCCTGTTGATGTGGAATCCCTTCAACTTCATATTTCCAGGAAGCTGATTCAGTGTTAAAATTTCCACTAATGACCGAATTTCCTTTGAAGTCCTTCTGAAAAATGCCTACATTAGAAATCATCTAGAGTTGCTACTTTCCAAAAGACCAATGCCCTCATACCCCATGCAGACTTCAAAGTAATTAATTTATGCAGCATATAGAAAGCTGCTCACCAAAGGAGGAAGCAGGGAAGATTTCTGGCTCAGTGGCTCGCTACCAAAGGACTAAAAATGCATATTGTATAGAACAGGTTAAGCACTTGGGAGCTCCAGGAGAACAGAAAGCAATGTGCAAAAGCATTTTTGAAGTATGCTACTATTCTCTTAGAGAAATGTTATGTACAGAATAATAAGTACCTGCAGAGGTGCAAGAGAGGCTAATCCCAGCATTCAGGAGGTTGAAGCAGGAGGATCGTTGGGAGTTCAAGACCAGCCTGATCTACAAAGTGAGCTGAAGAACAGCCTGAACTGCACAAGGAAACCCTGTCTCAAAAAGCCAAAAAAAAAAAAAAAAAAAAACGTGGTACACTATTTTAGAACCAGGTCCCACAGCATGGCACGCATCAGTGAGAACACATTGACCTTGACCACTAAGTTTCTTTCACTGTGATAAAGATAATCAGAATGGGAAAAGATTGACTTTGACTCACAGGTTCAGAGCGTCCAATCCCTGGTCCTCTAGCTGTGTCACTCTGAGACAGGGAGGGCGGCCTCTTGGTAGAGGACTCGTGGCGGAGCGAAGGTGCACACACTGGTGGGGAGACAGCAAGCCGGGAGATGAAGACTGGGAGAGGTAGTGTGAGTTCCGGAAGGCTTCCAAATATGCCATCCAGAGCGTTCTGTCGCAGCATGGGGATTTGGAGCTGAAGATACTGAAGTGTGAGCAGGTACCTGTGGTGCCTGTTTGTAATCCCAGCTACTCGGGAGGCCAGCGCAAGCAGATCACAAGCTAGGCAGGGAACCTAGCAAGGCCTCTTCTCAAGAAATGGTAAGGGCTAGGAATGAAACAGAGAGCTTATGGTGCCAGGCCCTGGGTGCAGTCCCATTTCCCCACCCAAAAGCAAAGTCACTGACCCCTTTTTCTCCTTAAAAGCAAGAGATTAAACCCCTGTGTTCAAAGCACCCTCCCAACACCAGGAAAAAGTATATCCTCCTCGCGGGGGCCAAAACTATTTGTAAAATCTTCAAACTTATCTTCATGATGACTTGCGGCAATAACTGCTGTAGCCCAAGCTCTCTTATCTAGCGGAAGTTTTATAATTTATTACTCTTTGTACAGCACATAAGCTCTCAATTATTAATTCCTTCTTTGAGTCTCTTTACGTCTTTGTTTTGAGACAAGGTCTTGGTACGTAGCATAGACTGGCCTTGAACTAGCTTATGTGGCCCATCCCAGCCTGGAACTCAGGTGATCTTCCTGCCTCAGCCTCCCAAGTGCTAGGATCACAGGAGAGTACCACCATGCCCACAAAGACTCCATTTTCTTATGAGGACTCCCGTGTCATATAAACTTAAATTTATATGCTTTTTAACATTATTTTTGTTGCAAAACCCCAGTTACAATCCTAAAATAGTTAAGATTTTCTTGCACTATATTAAAGTGGTGGAAGTGACCATAACCAGTGGAGCACATCAATGGTAGCACAGCAACATGAGATGGGGGAGGAAAGGGAAAGAATGCAAAATTATTTTATCAGGAAAGTAGTAAATAATATTTTAAATGGGTAGATTTTTAAATAATGCATTAAAATCTATTACAAATATTAAAGTCATTGGCTGGCCAAATAGCTCAGCGGATTAAAGCGCCTGCTTAGGCAGATGCAGGGGCTGGGAGTTCGATCCCCAGGACTGCTGTGCCAGCCCGGCCCCTGGGGCACACTAAGATGGTGATTGGGACTGGGCATGGTGGCGTGTGCCTGTAATCCAAGCTCTTGGGAGGCTGTACACAGGCAGATCACTAGGAGTCTGATCTAGTAGTGAGACCCTCCCTGTACAACCTGCACACTCTGTCCTAAATACAATAAATAAAGGCATATACTTTAAAGGAGAAATTGTATCGAGATAGGATTATCATTACAGTTCTATGTAAATGATGCCCTTGAATTTCTTGGCAGCTAAGAAAAGAAAGGAGATGGTAGTGAAGTGTTATGTGTGATAAGAGGGAACCCTCAGTTTTCCTGTAGACTCTGAAGTTTAGAAGGAAGGTACTTTCTGTTTTTTTTTTTTTTTTTTTTTTCTTTGTGGAAGCGGGGATTGAACTCAGACCCTTGTGCTTGCCAGGGAAGCGCTTATTCTACTGAGCCATCTCCCCGGTCCCCTTTCTGAATTCTTACCTAAGCAGTTAATGAACAAATGCATTTGTGAGTGTTTAAGTGGGCAGCAATATTCAAGGAGACAGAATCTGGGACCTCCAGGGCAAGCTGAGTTGGGATGTCAGGAATTCTGAACATGGGTTAGCTTTGTTTGTATGCTGTCAGGTCCACTCAGCAAATGATCACAGCCCAGACACTAAAGGGTGGCTACTGAGTTTCCAGGATCGTAACAGTCATCACCTGGCCTTTTAGAACTTGCTCTGGTCTTTATAGTTGTGTGGTCCTTGGCAGTAACAGAACCATCACTTGCTAGGACTGTAGGTGTCTGTAATAAATTAGTGTGCATAAAATATCACTTTATCATATTCAAGTTACAATAAAGATTCCAGGAACTGGAATGCTCACCTCCCCAAAGCACAAAGCGCCCCCTGGTGTGACAATCAGGCATGCTAATCAAAGAGATGCAAGACAGGTAGGTCGGGGCACTTCAGACATTTTGTGGTGATTGTTAATACACCCTTTATCCTCCCTAGAAACTATCTCCAGATAGGTGACCAGATTTCCCAAGTTCCTCCGATTGAGTTTTGTTGCCTGGGACAATCACAGGACATAACATTTTTTACTTTTTATTTTTTTCATTTTTCACTAGGGAAGGGTCTACGGGATGTCCAGGGTCTCACTACTAGATTGGACTCGTAGTGATCCACCTGTTTATAGCCTCCCATGAGCTGGAATTACAGGCGTGCGCCACCACGCCCAGTCTCAATCGCTTTCTCAGTGCACCCCGGGGGCAGGGCTGGCACAGCAGGCCCGGGGATCGAACCGCGACCCCTGCGCCTGCTGGCAGGCGCTTTAATCCGCTGAGCTATTCGGCCTGCCCAGGACATAACATTTTTTAACCCAACTCCAGTTAATACACCATTTTGGGGAAAGAATCGTGTCTCTCTCCCTTTGCCCCTCCCCACACACGATTTAATAAGTTTTATACTGCCTTATTTTCCTCACTGACAAATTCTCAGCAAGCACTTCTCATAGCCACCTGCACTCTTCAACTGTGATTCCACAGGGAATGACTGGGAATGTTTTCTTTCTAGAACAAAGCCAGTTGTTTGGGGACAGGATCCTCCCGGAGACTCAAGCTACTATGAACCAGCATAGTTTCCTATGTGTTTCCCTCATAGATTCCTCTCTGCTTTAGCTCTGTGCTGTGGCTACTGATGCGTATTCATTCAGGTCAGGACTGAGTTCTCAGACAAACAAGTACATAATGCATGCTCCTGTTGACCACAGAAGACGAATTTTTGACAGTAATGTAGGCAACAAAACAAGGCTTCCTCTACATCAAGAGTTGGGCTGCCTGCGACCAAGGCACATTTGTGTCTAAAGGAAAGGGCTGGCCAGGTAGCTCAATGGACTAACGTGCCTGCTTAGGCAGGCACAGGGACCTGAGTTCAATCCCTGACATGCCATGCTGGCCCCGCCCCCGGGGTGTGCTGAGACAGTGACTGAGACTGAGCATGGTGTCGTGCGCCTGCAATCCCAGCTCTTGGGAGGCTGAAAATATGAGGATCACTACAAGTCTGATCTGTGCAGTGAGACCCTGCAGACCCCATACTAAATGCATTAAAAAAAGAAAGAAGAGAAATACTTTTTTTGATTTGAATAAAGTTTACTAAAGGAGCAGCCAAGGGCCGGCCATATATCTCAATGGATCAAAACACCTACAAGCAGGCGCAAGGGCCAGGGGTTCGATACTCGGGCCTGCCGTGCTGGCCCCGCCCCTGGGGCTCGCTGAAACAGCAATTGAGACTGGGCGTCCTGGTGTGTGCCTGTAATCCCAGTTCTTAGAAGGCTGTAAGCTGGCAGATTACTACGAGTAGGATCTAGTAGTGAGACCCTGAACACCCAGTGGACCCTTCCCTAAAATTCAAAAAATAAAATAAAATAAAATGGAGAAGCCAAGTTACATCTATGATGTACAGACCTTGTTGTGAACCTCATTCTAACATTTAATGAAAATCACAGTCCAACTAGCCAACCCCAAATCTCACTGGTTACAAGCCCACTATTTATTATGTTTACCTGAAGTGTTCTGAAAACGGCAAGTTTTGTGTTTTTAAGTAAATACATATGCAATCTCAATTGATAGAATCACAGTCTTCCCAATAAAAGAGTAAGTAAGGGAAGTGGATGTTTATTCTTCTATTGGTTCAAATGCTACCGAAACAATAATCAGGTCTGACAACCTTCTTTTCTATTTACTGATTCATTCATTTGAGCCAATATTTGAGTTTTGAGTATGTTTGAAAAGCTATTATGGCAGAGACAGAAATGAAGACACAAAAAGTGCCCACTCTGAAGGTGTTTAAAAACCAGGGGTCAAACAAACTTAAAAGTAGTAAATTATAATGTAGGTGGGGGTCACACAGGAAGTGTCGGGGACGTGGCCAGGCAGCGGCAGCCGCATCTCCTGGAGCCACACCCTGGGGCTGTTGAGCTAAGGAAACCTCGCTCACTCACAAGGGAAGAGTTGGTCCCAAAGAGAGAAAGTGCCTTCTGTGGCAGGCGTGGCTGGGAGCAGGGTGAGGCGCTGACAGTGTAGAGTCCCACGGAGGAGTAGGTGACGTGGGCGGGCAGTGCAGGAACTGGGACAGGGCCTGTCACACAAGGCCAATGTGGGACTGGAAGACAATGATAGCACGTGGAAAAGCTAAGGACAGTCAGCACAACAGTGAATTCTCTGATTGGACTAGCCACATATTCTGTAATTCAGTTACCCCATTGCTGGAATAGAGAGAATGATTTTATTTTTATTTTGTTTGTTTTATATTTTTCATTTTATATATTTGGTACAGGGTCTCACTATGCAGATCTGACTCATAGTGATCCTTCTGATTTTAGCCTCCTTAGCACTGGGATTACAGGTGTGTGCCACCACGCCCAGACTTGAGCTCTCGCTCTGCGCGCTCTCAGAGTAGGGCCAGTGCAGCATACATGACTAAGCATCAAACCCTGAGCCCTGCACTTGCCAAAGAAGGTGCTTAGTCTGCTGAGCTATCATGCCGGCCCGAGAGGACAATTTGAAATTCATATAATGAAAGTAAAATCGCCTTGAACTTAACCTGTTGTTTTAGAATGTTTGATTTTTCTGGAGGTCGGCAAACGTTTTCCATAATAAGTAAATCTCCTCCTTCTCTTCCTTTTTCTCTGTTCTTGTTCTTCCCTAAAATCAATTCAGATAGTAAAACATTTTAATTTGATCTGTAGGCTATAGTACCTAAACCCACAAGTCATTCCATTAATAACTTTGCTTCCAGTATGAGATGTGGTAAATGTTTAACATTGTAAAAGACACATTGACATTAATCCCCTGAGAACACTCCACCTCACCCTGCACATGCGTGTGCCATTGTTGTTACCACGTTACCACTTTCTGAAGAAATGCCCCAAGTCCTCTTTCACCTTTAGCTGTGCTGCTTTGATGTCCTGAGTTGATTAACAACACTTACGTTTCACCATCACTTTGACTTGAGGGAAGAGCCAGGAGGTGCTAGGTGACAGATCTGGAGAACGAGGTGAATGAGGACACCCCATGATGTTTTCATGCAGCTGTGTTTCTGCTGCATGGCCATTGGCATCAGCATGTACCATCTCCTCGAGCACAATCCATGAAGAAAGAGGACTTTAGGGCTCTTTAGAAATTGGCACGACTGATGGAATTCCATTGGCTAGAAATTCATCCCACATCTTCTCATGAGAAGCGATGGTGTCCATTTCTAATATCTGTGTCCATGTCTTTGAAGAGAACTGTGTGGGACTCCATGGTGAGTACCTGATCCTGACCTGTTCTTTGGCCCTCTGTTCCCTCCTTATTGAAACTGGCATAATAATGCTACCCAGTCATGGACTAATTGGGAACTGTACATTAGGATGTGCTTAGTATATTGCCTACAAGATGGTCAATTGTCAGTACTTGTTAGCTATTTTTATTATTATTTCTAAGACTTTTTTTCTTTATTTCATACCCTACTTTATTTATTTATTTATTTATTTATTGGCGGAACCAGGGATTGAACTCAGGCCCTAGCGCTTGCCAGGGAAGCGCTTATTCTACTGAGCCATCTCCCCGGCCCCTCATACCCTACTTTAATTAGCAGGCTCTCAAATTCCTTATATTTAAGAAATATCCTGGTACCTTGACTTCTAGGTTAAGTACCTGAGAGTTAAAAACAAATATTTAGTCTGGGGAGATAGCTCAGCAGTCTAAGTGTCTGCCTGGAAAGTGCAAGAACCCAAGTTCAATCCCTGGTAGAGCATGCTGTGCCAGCCCCAGCACCCTGGGTGTGCCATGCCAGCCACCTAAACCAGGTGTGGTAGTGCAAGCCTGTAATCCAGCCCTAGGGAGGCTGAGACAGGAGGATCACTATGAGTCCAAGCAGTGTAGCAAGATCCTGTATCAAATAAGTAAATAAAAGATTTTTTTAATTAAAAAAAAACAAATATTTAATTACATTACAAGGGCTCAGAGTATAAAAAAATCTCAGTGATCATCTTTAGTAGTACATATTTGCAATATATAATGACCACATTCATCAAGGGAAGTTAGTATGCATACGTAATACATTGTAATTCTTTTTTTCACACACACCCCACCTTTTGGTCACCTTTGTTGTTGTTGTTGTTGTTTTGTTTGTTTGTTTGTTTCTTGTGGAACTGGGGATTGAACCCAGGCCCTTGCATTTGCCAGGGAAGAGCTTATTCTACCGGGCAATCTCCCCGGCCCCTCACCTTCCTTTTTGCCAAAGATCCATCTCGCTGTTTCCTATTATCTTTATTTTGCTCTGTAATTTATTGATATTTTGAGTTTTTCATGTAAGAGAAACCATGAGATAATTATGCTCATGCATCTGACTTATTTAACTTAACATTCTGGATTCAAGGTGTGTGTATTTTCCTACAAATGACTCCAATTTATTTTTTACTGTAGAGTGGTGCTCCATTGTTTCTAAACACCATGTTTCCGTTGTCCCTCCATTTGCTGATGAACATAGAGGCCATTTATTAATTTTCAGGCCAATGAGAAAAAAATTAAAAAACTAAGCACTTTATATCCTGAATCATCCTTATAGCATCTCCATTTTTTTGCGCCTGTATTTCCTTCAAGCTTCATTTCAGAATTCCAAGCAATGAAATGCCTGAATAATACTCCACACCCTCACCACCAGAGACGCAACCATCTAGGCCCTGAATTAAGAACTGCAGTCACCGTGCTGTCCGTCTCAAGGAGTCCTTCGAGGCTACCCTAAAAAAACAGCAGGGCCCTCTTTGTCTCTCAGGCCTTGTTTTTTCTGCTTACTCTACTGGACAGAGTGAAAGATTTCAACTCCTGATGGGAACATTATAAATTCAAAACTACCATTCATGAAGGCTTTGTTCCACTTTGGAATAAATAAAAATCTGTGTGTGTACCCTTATTGTAGGGCCCAAGCACAACACATTTGCTAACACTCCCCCCAGCTCGAATTTAATTGTGTAAGTAACACAGGCGCTTCTCCTTTTTCGTGTACCCCAACACCGTCATCCACAGCGCTGCCACCCACAGGGTAAAAGCAGAAAGGGCGGCCCTGCCTCGGTTGAGAGCCGGTCTGGGTTGCTTAGTAACTGGGTAATTCTAGGCAAGTTATTTTAATCCTCAAACCAGTTTCTTTTTGTAAAGCACACTCATGTTGCTTCCCCTGCTAACTAGCCACGGGTTTCACAGCACTCAGAGAGAACATAGTAGGCACTGGTTGTCCTCAAGGGCCAGCGCCCACACGCACAACTCAGGGAAGGCAAGGTTTTAAGCCTACGGAGAATCTGAGTGCTTGGGCAGGGCACGTATATTCCGCTTGGCCACCCTTGTACCAAATTGCATCAAAAATTCACAAATATGCACTCCAGGGTTTCACACCAGGCTCTGAGCCCTGGGTTCTGTCCTCGACACTCAGATCCCCTTCTTGAAGGCCAAAAAGCCAAACACATCTCAGAGGTACTGTGCAATACGAACCCTAATGAAGATTTCCTTCCATTCATATAATAGCAATTTCTATGGGTTGACTGAAAGGAAGAGGAGTAAACTCTTGACTAGAGAAGGAGTTTTAGCATTTACTTTTTTCTAGTAAAATTACAATCATAATATGAATCTCATGAAAACAGTACAAGGGTGGTTGCCAGAAGCCAGGGTATGAAAACAATAGGGAAATGTTGATCAAAGCTCACAAACTTTCTGTTAGAATGTGAGGTAAATATATATGGTAGACACCAGATATATTATGAAAAAGTTCTAGCGAGCTAAAGACTATGCTTAATAATGAATGTATGGTTAAAATTTATGTCGAGAGTAGGTTGTGAACATTCTCACTCCCGCCATACACACACACACACACACACACACACACAATTTGTGAAGGAAGATATATGTTAATTAGTTTGATTGTGGTCATGGTTTCAGTGTATATGCATATCAAAATATCACATCATTTTATGTAGTGTAATTTTTAGTAATTATATCTCAATAAGCCTGGAAAACATTAATTAAAGCTACATATTATGGCTGCAGCAAATTCAAGGGCTTGTAAATACCAAAATACAAATACATTATCCATCTTTTTTTGTTGTTGTTCTATTATTATATTGCCCTGGGTGGCCTCAAACTCCTGGACTCAAAGTGACCCTCTTGCCTTCACATTCCAGGTAGCTGGCCTGCACTGCACCTAGCTTGATTTTCTGTCTTTCATTCATGTCTATCACAATCTTTTTCCTCTTTCACCCATTGCTTAAAAGCTGAACCTCTAATTTTTTATCTGCGCTACTCCAGGCATCAATTTTCTGGGGAAAAGTGTAGATTTTCCATGGGTTCGGAGATGAACAACCCCCAGGAGCTTCTCAACGTGGTAGCTCAGGCTTTCCCAGTTTAGTTGTGGAAGCAATCTCCCCAGCAGATTTTGTTCTTTTTTTTTTTTTTTTTTTTTATAACCCCTCTTTCAAAATGATTTCTCTTCCCTTTCATTGGGCAGAGAAAAAGAAATTTCAACTGTGGAGGGCCTGCTTTTTCAGCATGTCTTGACTTTTTTACTTAGTAAGAATAATTTCTCGCCTTCTCTAAGCCAGTCAAGTCTGTCGCCTACATTTCTTTATGGCTTGCAAATTTTTACCTTCATTGAAGTTTCTTGTGTGTAAAAGGGCCATCTTTCCCGCCGAGTATTTACAGCAAAATAATCTAGCTCCTTTGGCACATTTAGACCCTAAATGAATATGCCTGAGTAAGATAAATTTTTAAGTGCAACAATAAAAAATTAATAAAACACAAAACATTAATAAAACTGCAAAGTCTCTCCATACAAGATGTCTTTCAGAAATAGAGGTGTATTATGCACAGTGCTTATAAGGTTACATACTTCAAGAAGTATTTAATAAAAGAAACCATGGAAAGTTCTAGAAGCTCCCATAGCTGTGAACCAGTTCTTTCCAGTTCAGCCACAGTCTCTTTTATCACTGTTCCAAGAACTTCACCGATTTTCAGCACCTGCCTTAGCAACCTTGCTATCATTTTTCTGCCTCAGTCTCTGTATTTTTCTTTTTTCCTAGCTGTTCTTGCATAGAACCTCCAGCCCCCATTTCTCTGCTCTTGCTCAGCAGGCTTGTCCGATTCTCTGTGCTCCTTGGCTTTCCTGGAACAGCCTGAGAAAGGTCCTCCAGCACGGGTGACTGGGGATCCCAGTGACGGTGGACCTGTGTTTGCCTCAGTAGCCTAGCAACTGTCATCTGGGCCACTTGCTGTGTGACTTGGTTATGGTTAGAAGACATACAGGGAGAGGGTGGCAAAGGTGGTCGCAGGCCTATGGCCAGAATCCAAGACCTAGGAGCCAAATGACCCTTAGGGCCTGGTGTGTAGACTGCACTCAAGAATCCATGAGATGCGGACAGGATCAAGTACCCAGGGGTCACAAGGAGCTGGCCGCCGTGCCTTCACCTGCCCTGTCACATGTTCCTCTTCTTTTATTCGGTCCACATTCAAACTGCAGCACCAGTGTCTCCCTCACCCTTCACTTTCCAAATAAACTTTTCCATCTTTTTTGCTCATCTTGTTCAGTTCCTTTTTATTTTATTTTATTTTTTAAAAAATATATTTAGTACAGGGTCTCACTATGCAGATTGGACTCGTAGTGATCCTCCAGTTTTCAACCCTCTGAGTGCTAGGATGACAGGTGCGGGCCACCACGCCCAGTCTCAGTCACCTTCTCAGCATGCTCTGGGGCTGGGGCCAGCCCAGCAGGCTGGGGATCGAACCCTGGTTACTGCCAGTTCTTGTCTAAGATGAGAAGAAACTGGGAACTCAGAGGCAATCCTCCTCAAAACTCAGGAACATCACTTGGGATAGGTGGCCGGATTCAGGCCCCAGGACAACCAGGTGAGGCCACGCGGGGCCCACTTTTCTGTTTCTCCTCTGTCTCTTCCCTGGACCTGGCATTCAGGAGATTCTCATGGTGTGCCGAGAACTGCTGCCTGCTTTTCCTCACATGGTCATGGGCATGAATACCTACTCGTTGTCCAGGTACTCGCTAACGTTTGCAAGTTAATCTGCTCTCTGCGTACCCTGGTCTGTCAACAGCTGTCCTTCTGCCTAGCTTTGTCTGTGTGGGCCCAGGGTGCCACCTGCCTTGTTCCAGGGCCGCCGCCATCTTTCCTTGTCACATGCCTAGGTGTGGACTTTGCGTCAGCTGCTGCCACCTTTGCCCCCTTCTTTCTTTTTGTACTGCATGGCTTTATGAGCTAATCCTGATTTTCAAGAACATGTGGGCCTGTGGAGCACCAGAGGAACTGGTTGGAGGCCTTGCAGCCAAGAGTTTACCTTAAATTTCTGAGAAAACTTTGGACTTGGATTTTTTAGTGATACTGGTACTGTTAGACTTTGATGCCCTAGAGATAAATTAAATGCCTTTGGCATAAAGTGATGTGTATGAGTCTTTGGGGGTCAGGGGCAGAATGATATGGCTTGTCCCCCAAAACCTAATGCAGTCATAGGTGGGCTTTTTCAGAGGTGACTGGTCTAGGGTGTGTGTTGCTGGAATTGATTCATGGCGCAGTACTAGGCTCAGGGGCACAGGATTAAGGGTGTGAGTGCTGCCCACCCTGAGCAGCCTGGATAGGATGAGGGGCAGGAGTGGTGGCACCCCCTTGTTTGTTTGCTTCCTTCTGTATCTTGTAAACTATTCCCTTCTGTGAAGCCACCCTGGCTTCCAGCCAACCCAATATGGACTGAAACTTCCACAAACTATGAGGTAAATGAACCTTTCCTCCTTGAAAGAAAGAAAAAAGAAAGAAAGAAAGAAAGAAAGAAAGAAAGAAAGAAAGAAAGAAAGGAACTGGTTTTCTTTTGAATTATTTGAAGGGCACGCGTCTTCCCACAAGGAGCAGAGCAGCTGCTTTAAAACTCCCCTGGGTCTCGGCAGGGTGGGTGAGGTGGTGGTGTAGAGAGAAGTGGGCTCCCAAAGGTGGCGCCAGGAAAGCCTGACCCGGCTGTGACAATCTGGTGGCCCAAGCTGCACAGGCACAATCTCTTCTTCTCACTTCTGCTCCACTCCCCCTTGGCCCAGGTGAGCCCACCAGGCGACCAGGTGAGGTGACAGGCACATGGAGCAGCCTAATAGGGAGCGAGCTAAGTCACACTTGCTGCCACACAGCTGCAGGGTCTGAGATGATGCGCTGCACTGAAAGTGTGGGCGCAGGTGGGGCTGGCGGGCGGGCCTCGCTGGTGCCAGCTGCCAGTGACATTCGGGGTGACCGGGCCAGGCCAGGCTGGAGGCGTGAACCACCCAACTGTCCCCCAACTGGTGGCTGAGTGTGGGTCCCAGCCTCTCATGCAGTGCATGCGCCAATGCCGTGGGCAGCCTTAGCAGGTTTCAGTGACTTGGTTTTCTCCCTGTCTTAAACCTCGCTTGAAGCTATGCTTGCAGGCCAGATTTCTCTTAGTCTAAAAGCAGGTAATTTATTTGTTCTGTCCTTCTTCTTCTTGGATAATTGAACTGCTGATTGCTACTGGTCTGTTGAAAGTAACAGTTAATGCTTAAATATTTTTTTTCTTTTTACCTTTTTTGGATCAATTGTTTTGGGACCAGTTTTGCATGCTTACATCTGGCAATCTGAGCAATTAATTTGAAAAGAATAATAGGCAATATAGCAACTATTGTTGTATTCCTATCCTTTTTAAAATGTATTTAGTAGAGTCTAGAGGGTCTCCCTACACAGATTGGACTGGTATTGATCCTCTTGTTTTCAGTCTCCAAAGCTCTGGCATTACATGAGCACACCACCATGCCCAGTCTCAATCACCATCGCAGTGTGCCCCGGGGGCGGGGCCGGCACAGCATTCTGGGGATTGAACCCTGGCCCCTGGGCTCTGCCTAAACCTGTGCTTCAGTCCACTGAGCTATCTGGCCAGCTCTTAATTCCTATCATTTTGTTTGGTGAAATGTTGTATTCTTTTTAGTTTTTTTTTACTATTTTTTTACTGTCTTATAAAAGCAGGCAATTAAAAAATCTGTGCGCTAACAGCCTGAGCAGAACCAATGCACAGTGTTTAAATCTTTGAGTATAGAAGGCAGAGCCATCTCAGTTCTTAGGGAAGAAGAGTTTGTCTCTCTACCGCACTAAGTCTTCTTCACTCTCGGAGGACAGGCAAGAGATAACTTGCCCAGCTGGCTCCATTCTGCATAGGTAGAGCCATCTGAAGGGGCTCACAATGCAAGTATGGCCATTAGTGGCCCAAGTGGCTGAGGGAACTCCTCTGGGGAGAAGCCCCACTCCAATCTCATGGACATTGAAGGACTAGGTGAGGCCAGCGAGTGGCTGAGTACTTTCTCCCTAATGAGTGAAAGGGGCCTTGGGGTGGCAAAGGCCCTCAGTGGTGTGGGCAAGGCCGTTTTACATTTTCCCTTACAATATATGATTTACACGAGACTTTGAGCTTGCCAGGCCACAGGCGTGTACATCCTGGAGGAGGCCCAGCAAAAGCGTTGGTGTAAAAGGAAATGAAAACAGGGCCTCCATCCTAGTGGAAAGCTGCTGCTGTGTGAGATGTTTTGCTATATCCGAAGGAATGATAACATGATGGCCAGGAAGGCCAAAGCACAGTCCCTGGGATAGTTAATATTTATTGATTGATTGATTGATTGATTGATTTTGGAGGAACTGGGGATTGAACTCAGGCCCTTGCACTTGCCAGGCAAATGCTTATTCTACTGAGCCATCTCCCTGGCCCACTGGGATAGTTAAGCTATGATGTCCTCACTAATCTTGCAAATCTTTCCTCCCATCTCCCCTATTCCTGTTTTATGTTAAAGAATCTTAATAAAAGTTTGGAGAAAATGGCAATGGAGGCTGCAGTCCTAGGACCGTAGAGCTCCTTATCTCTGTTGTTTCTGTTCCCATCTGCAGAGCCTTGTTTTCGGGACATGTCACCCCACAGAACCAACAAGGGGGCTTCCTTCTGTGCATCTGTGAACGATGCCAGCGTCACTGTAAAGGCTGAGATGTGGATGCCTGTCTAGGGCAAGGGTCTCTACAGGGATCCTTTGGAAGCCCTGGGGTCTCCTCCTCCTGCCCAGGACACCGCCTTAAGTGGCCAAGACCTGGTTGTCCCCCTCTCTCCAGACATAGCAGTTGGGTTAATGGTTTGCTCATTGATTTATTTTCTCTATCACTCCCATCACCTGTCCTCCTTGGATAAAAATTATTTCTGCTAAGAATATGTAAACATTTGGGTACAACAAACATTTTCTGAGAAATGAAACTGCAACTTTTGCAAGAGTTGTATAATTTTTGACAATGTATAGATCTTACTCAGGCGATCTCTTCTCCAATCTTCAGTTAAAACTGACTCAGTAAGTAGTCTAGCTCTGGGTGTACAACCATCTCAGGATAAAGATTACCCTGTATTACAGCAATGTTCCTGTATTCATTGCCTGAGAACAACATTATTACTGGTCACTGTCACCTCTCAAATACAGAGCTATCTTTCAGTCAGAAATCTGGTTAAGTGAGAATAACAAAATAGAGTTGCGTCGAGAAGGGAGTTGCATGTCATAAATAGACTCACGATTCTTTTTTTTATAAATATATATTTGGTATAGGGTCTACAGGGGGTATAGGGTCTCACTATATAGATCGGACTCATAATGGTCCTCCTGTTTTCAGCTTCCCAAGCACTGGGATTATAGGCACACACCACCACACCCAGTCTCATTCACTGTCTCAGTGTACCCCTGGGGCAGGCCCAGGGATTGAACCTGCACTCTGCCTAAGCAGGCATTTTAGTCCACTGAGCTATCAGGCCAGCCTCTAGACTCAGCGATTCTTAAACAGCACAGACTGGTCGGCCAGATGGGGGCGAGGCTTTGCAGTGCCAGCCTTTTAGGAGTCAAAGGTCATGGGCATCCTGAGCGCAAGCAATCCCTTGTCTAAACTCAGAGCTGCCCCCCACAAGCCAGCAGTCGTGGCCCTCGATAATTCTTTCTGACCAGAATACTGGCAGAGGGTGTTCATTCCACCCCACGAACAAGCATGAGGGAAATTATTGTTTTACAAAGAAATTAAAAGCAAGGATCTTTTTAAGTAGAAAAAGCTTTCAGTCAACACTGTCTAAAAGAGAAGATTAGTAAATATTCACAGTGTATTTGACCTAAGATGATGGGATTTTAAGAAATAAATATTTCCAGGCAAGGAATAGTTTCTCTCCTTCCAGAGAGAGGCTGGATGAGCTGATTTGGAAGTGCGGAAGGAGGACCCGGCCTGTCCCTGCTCCTCCCGCCTTAGGGCTTTGAAGGTGGAGGATGGTACAGGTCACACTTCACTATAAACAGCGCTAAAAGGGAATCAAGTCCATTTCTCAAAAACATACTTTTTGTCTAACTATTTAGTCTTGCCTTTCTATTTTTATTAAGACTTGGAGTCAACATTTTTTAAACTGCTGGTTAATTTTATTAGGTTTTACAATCTTGGAATGAAGAAGTTTATGAACACCATACAAAATATACCCATGTAGAAGTCTAAAACATCTATATAGCTAAAAACTACTAAAATCAAATGACAAATGATAAAGTAAGAAATGTTATCATACAACAGGTAAGAGATTATTTTAGACAACTCATGACAAATAGAATACATATAAGTAGAATATTTTGTAGCTAGCTGGCTTATTTCATTTAGAATACAGTGTTTAAGGTTCAAAAACACTCAAAGCAGAATTACCATTTGTTTCAGAAATTCTGCTTCTTGGTACTGTATACATCCCTAAGAACTGAAAGCAGAGATTTTAACTGCTGTTTTTACACCCAACTTCCTAGCAGTATTATTCACAGTAACTTAAAATTTGGAGCAAAGCAAGTCCTCTTGGGTAGATAAATGGATAAACAACATACGGCATAGGTGTACAGTGAGTGGAGTGTCGCTGTTTTATGCATTTTTTTGTACCGAGGATTGAACTCAGGACCTTGTACTTGCCATGCAGGTGCTTATGCCACTGAGCTATCTGCCCGGCTTCAAGACTTCTTGATGTCTCTTATGCTCCGTGTAACCCCTAAATGCCAGGGGTTCTACCTCCCATTGGTGTGGCTTTTGATCCCTTGTCAGTTTGTGCTCCACCTATCCACCTCACAGGCCCAGAAGCACTTGGGAATCAATGTGTTTGAAAGGCGACCACCTCCAGGTCAAAGTTAGGAGTCAGCGGCGACCCTGTGTGTCTGTTTGCAGAACTTCCACCGTGGAAATCATTTTTGCAAATTTCCTTGAAGCTGTTTAGGGAGCTCCTCTAGAATATACATGAGCATCAGGGCTCGGGTTTGACTTAGAAAGGAACAACATCTTGCCAACTGCCTGTGCCTTCACTTCATAGCATATTCTTGTTCTGTGTCCTCAGTTTGGGGAAAAAAAGGTGTAAGTAGTTTGGTAGGGTGAAATATGATATTTCGATGCATTTCCTTACCTTAAATATCTTCAGATTTTACTTTTCACACATGCTGATTTCTGTTATTAAAAACTGAGTAATAGCCACAAAGCCAAAGAGGCCAGCTTGTAGTGACTTCTCCAGCACAGTGAGTTCTGTGCTTCACCCTGCAAGGCTGGGCTCCCGTACCTGCAGCGTAGGAGAAGTGGTAAACAGAGCAAATGCATGTGGTTGATTTACTTAGCTCACTGCTGTCAGAACCTGGCACATCCCGCACTCCTTAGTGGCATTTACTTCATCCTTTTGGTCCTTCTCAGGTCTTTCTAGCGTTGTGCTCGTATTTGGGCTGTTTTTTTATTTCCCAGAGTAGGATGACTATCCTGTGTTACGACCATATTCTCAGTTTGTCTATTGAAAATTTTAATCACTGATTACACATAAATTGTATAATTATATGTTTAATTAAATTTTAATTCAATAATTATATATTAGAATTTTAATTAAATGCGTATATGGTAAATGCATTAAAATCAGTTAATTAAATTTTTAGACACAATGTTTCCAAAGATCTGTTTTCTGTTCTAATTTCATCTCTCTGAAATTTAGCTTTGTGTCTTCGCTTCTTCCGCAAAGGGGAGGGTTTAGTTAGGGAGTGATCAAATGCAGGTAACCCCCCCTGTGAAGCTCCTTGTTCAATATGGTCAATTTGGCCTTTCTTCTTTGGATTGGATTTTTTTCCCCCCTTGAAATGTATTCTGATTTTCTGTGCTTGTCCAAATGCTCATTCGGGTTGTTTTGGATGGCAGGTCATGTTTGTTAGAAGGGGCACATGCTTGTGTCTGTAGCAAATGAACTGGCCAGTCCCTGGGACAGCCAGCATCTCTACTAATTCCCAGCGGTAAGCAGCCTTCTGTAGGCTTATTTGCCATTGGAGATTTTATTTTATTTTATTTTTTATTTTTAAAAATAATTTTATTGAGAAACAAATAGCAATGAGACAGTTTCAAAACCAATTAGTAGGACAGTTTCAATAATTAATACATTGCATATTGTTGTCTTCTTAGTGGTTATTCATAGTACAAAATCCAGACATAATATCCTGTCCACAAACACTATTAGAACAAATCTTTCTATACATTGAATTAAGAGAAAGTAGCTGTATATCTATCCTAACTATTTTGGATATACAGATACAAAATGGTCCTTCATTTGTATCCCCTTTTTTGTTTAGTTTTGTCATTTAAATATTGTAGGTGTGTGAATTCAGCAAAATATTCCAATAGAGTCCAAGAGTGCATAATAGTAGTGGGTTATCCATAGGACTGGCAATGTCAGAAGTTGTTGACTTGAGCCTTTTACAGCTCAGCATATTGGAGATGTTATTACAGAAGTAAGTATAGGTCCTTTGTGTGGTTGGCAAATATCTTCCACCAATCTGTGTCTTGATTTTTCATTTCCTTATCAGTGTTCTTTAAACAATAATATATCCCTCTTCTGATGAAATTTTATTCATGAATCTGTTCTTATATGCTCTCAGTGTCATAGCTAAAGAAAACCTATAAGTATTTTTCACAGAGGTTTTCCATATGTTTTCACGTAGGAGTTTTCTGAGTGTAGGTTTCACAATCATGTCTACTATTCATTTCAGACGGATGGTTTATGGGTGATAAGCGTTAAGACCTATGACAATGCTTTCCATTGTCCCAGTGCCATTGGTTGAGAAGATGATCTCTTAGCCCCAGAACTGACTTCGCCCCTTACAGAAAATCATTGTCCATACATGCTTCACATGGGTTTCTGTGCTCTATTCTATTCTATTGAACTATTGTCTTTACGCCAATACCGCACCATTTTGATTACAGTATTTTGAGTCAGGTGCTATAATTTCAACTCACATATTCTTATTTGTAGGTCCTTTGCATTTGCATAAGTAGTTTAGAATCAGCTTCCCAATTTCTTTCCTGCTCTTTCTTCTATTAGCATACGTTTGCAATACGTAATAAAGACATTCACCGTGAAGGACTGCTGGATACACACAGCATGTCTGGGGTCCCTGTGAACCTTCCCTTCCCCTCCTCTCCCTCCAGATCCCCCTTCCCATCTTCACAAAGTCACCTCCTGGTGTCCTATTACCTGACTTTTATTTTGCTCCTAGCCCATTTGCACTGTGGGTTTCTCATAAAAAGAAAACCATAATCTATTTAATATTAGCATCATCAGTGTCTACAACAACAACATCTCCAAGTATTCAGCGTATATTCCCACTGATCTATAGATTAGCTGGAGACTAACTGACATCTCTAAATACTGAGGTGTCTAACCCATGGATATGGTGCTAACTTTCCATAAATAAGGAGGTAGTTTTGTACCCAATTTCTTTCTCTTGAAATGATAGGGCATGGGTTGCTTCCCTAATGGGACCTTACTACACAGTTTTGCAAATCTTGAGTTTTAAAACACACTCCTTAAACTCCAGTTTGTGTATATCTTCTCTTAGATTTTTTTATAGTGTTAATTTTCTATACATTGAAATTTTTAATACATCTGGAATTTAGCTTGGGATTGTAATGTAAAAAAAATATTGTTTTAATTTTATCCCCTATGAATATTGAGTTGAAATAGCATCCATGTATTAAATAACTTACCTTTTCCCCTCTGAGTTATAATATAAAATTACCATACTTAGGATAAATGCACTAATATATATATCAGAATAATTTTTTAAAAATTTCTTTTCAGTCTTTTATTTCTTACCAAGACATGCATAATTACATATATATAATATATATTATATATATACATATCAGATTTTTTAAAATTGTGCCACCTAGAACCAGGTTTTCTAGTTTATTGCTATGCAGCTAATGAGTTACCTGTTGGCCATCTTTCTGAATTTTGAATATAGGCCATATATTTCTCTGGATCCTCCCAGTTGTGTCTCTATTTTCTTTTTCTTTTTAAATTTGTTCTGTGAGTTTATGTTATTTTTATTTTTTTAGTAATTGGGTCTACTCTTTTAGTAAGGGTCTACAGGGTCTCACTATGTAGATCCGACTCATAGCGATCCGCCTGTGTTCAGCATCCCAAGAGCTGGGATTACAGGCAAGCACCACCCCACCCAGTCTCCATTACCCTCTCAGCGCACCCCAGGGGTGGGGCTGGCACGGCATGCTGGGGATCAAACCTGCCATCTGCTGCATCTGCCTAGATAGGTGCTTCAGTCCCCTGAGCTACTTGGGCAGCCCTCTATTTTCAGCGATTTCAAGAAGTTTTAAATTTTTTGTCTTGATTTCTCCCTTGATACATTGGTTCTTCAAAAGTAGTTTAATTTCCCGTATTCGTAGAATTTCAAAAGGCTTTTTGTTATTGGTTTCTAGTTTTATTGCCCTGAGCTTAGGGAGGTATGCAGTATGATTTTAATTGTTAAAGATTTGTTAAAACTTGTTTTGTGGCCTATCATGTGATTTATCCTGGAGAATGTTCCATGTGTTGGTGAGAAAAACATGTATCACAGCTAATGTCTGTTGGGTCCATTTGGTTTAAGGAATAAATTAAAGGCCGGGGGGATGGCTCAGTGGAATAAACTGCTGCTCCTAGTCACTTGTGTTTGCTGCTATCAAATTCTGAATTTTCAATGTTGCATTTTTATATTGCTTTCTATTGCCTATTAATGTATTAATTTAGTTATTATTTTTAATTGTCTTCTTGTTACTTCCTTAGTGAATGGTTTAGGTAGTATGTTCACATTATTAAATCATCCTGAATTTTTGTATAATTACTTTTTTTTTTTTTCAGAACCAGGGATTGAACTCAGGCCCTTGTGCTTGCCAGCAAGTGCTTATTCTACTGAGCCATCTCCCCAGCTGTATAATTTCTCTTACCAGTGAGGTTTTTTTAATCATCTCTCTTTTCAGCTAGGAGCCTTTCTTATATGACTGCTCTGCTGGTGATTTTTTGTTTGTTTTTCTAGGAATTTCTTTGTATTATTTTTATTTCTAAGGAATAGGTCTTTTGGATAATGTTCTTGGTTAACAAGTTCCTAATTTTACCTTCAGCATCGTGAGAGTCCCCCCCACTCCCTCCTGGCCTGTAAAATTTCTGCTGAGAGGTCTGTTGTCAGGTGAACTGGAATATCCTGCTTTTCTCTTACTGCTTTGAAAAATCCTCTCTTAATCTTTAAAATTTGAGGGTTTGATTATAATATATCTTGGCACAGGCTAATGGAGTTTAATTTTAACCTTGGTCCTTCCTGCTCATGGATATTTGTATCCTTCTCTAGGCCTTAGAATTTTTCTGTTGTTATCTTTAATGGTATCATATCTTTAAATAAGTTTTCTACCCTTGTGGCATTCTCAAGTCTCTCCTGAACATCAGTTACCTGACTATTTGCTGTATTGAATGTTGTCCTAGAGTTTCTGTAAACCCGATTCATTTAGCGTCATTTTTTTTTTTTCTTTTTTACTCTCCAAATTTGTATTCCAAGTAAACTGTCTTGGAACTCATGAATTGTTTTCTTCTGTTTGATCTATCTTGCTATTGATGCCTTCCATCATGGTTTTAATTTTACTTTCAGCTTAGGGATTTCTGGTTTTACTTGATTTTTTTAAAAAAATGTATTTGGTACAGGGTCTCACTATGCCGCTCAGACTCGCAGTGATCCTCCTGTTTTCAGCCTCCTCAGAGCTGAGATTATAGGTGTGCACCATCATGCCCAGTCTCAGTGGCCAGCTCAGTGTGCCTGAGGGCAGTGCCAGAGGGGGCCTGTGGTGCCAGGGATGGAACCCAGTCCCTGTGCTTGTCTAAGCAGGCGCTTAGTCCACTGAACTATCTTGCTGGCCCTTGGTTTTACTTCTGTTAATTCAGTGTAAGTAGTAAATGTCTCTGATGCAGTACTCCCTTTTTCCTTTGTATTTCTTGAATCTCACTGACTTTCCTTAAAGCAATTAATTTCAGCAGTCTAGAGAGCAAGCTGATTGCAAATTCAAGCTCAGCCTGGTCAATTTAGCAACTTAGCAAAAACTTTTCTCAAAGTATAAAATAAAAAGGGGGCTGAGAAAACTCAGTGGGAAGGCTCTGAATTGAACCCTCCATAACACACACACACACACACACACACACACACACACACACTCACACACACTTTTCACTTCTCTGTCCCAGAGTTTGCATGTGTATGTTCCTATATGTACAGTTTCTGGTGAGTCGTTTTGGTAGTCTGATGTGTTCTTGGATTTATGTAAATTCTCTGTGCTTGCTGGTGATGCAACATCCTTTGTACATTAAAGGATCAGGTATTTAAAAAAAATACTGGAAAATCTTTGTAGTCTTAATCACTTCTGCTACTTCAGCACCAGATGGCAGTCTAATGCCTGGTGTGTCACAGTTGGTGTGTTGTTACTATTTCAGCAGCAGAGGGTGGGCCAATCCAGCACTTACCCAAAATCTTCAGTTAATGCGATTTTTCCATAGTGAGTTGGGAGGGTACTTTAAAAGGACAGCCAACTCCTGTAGCCTTTGCCTGGAGATGAGGTGGGCTCGGTTTCCTTACTCACTATCACCAGCCTGTGGTCAGGGATCATGGTTCTCACTGTGGAGAAATCAGCCCTGGGTTCCTACGCAATAACTTTCTGCCTTCCCTCTTTCTCTTGTCTGTTATAGTTTAGATCTAAAATTTTCCCCAAAGTCCCATAGGTTTAGAGGTGGGGCTTTTGGAAGGCAACTGGATAATCACTAAACTCACCTGTGGATCAATCAATTGATAAGCTTGTAGCTGAAGGTGTTAGTAGGCAGGGCCTGGTTGAAAAAGATGGGCCAATGGCGGGAGGGGGGGGACCTAGAAGGGCGTGTTCTTGCTCTAGCTCCTTCTTCTTTGCTTCCTAGCCTCCACCAGTTGAACAGCTTTCTTCCACTGTGCCCATTTTTGCTTCAGAGCCTGCTGACCATGGACTGAGCCCACTCAAACCATGAACTGAAAAAATTTTTCTTCCTTTATATTGTGTATATCAAGTATTTTGTTCTAGTGACAAGAAAGCTATATATTCTCCCAACTAGTTACTCTCTATGTTATGCTGTCTAGGGCTGGGGGAGGGATGAGTTGAGCAGTCCTGGGACCATAAATACCCCACTGTCAGGTTACACCTGGAGCCTCAGAATGCTGAGACCAGCAAAGCAAAGGGATAGGACTGATGTCCATGTTTTCACGGCTGTTAGTCTGCTGTGATTTGCTTATGGGTCAAGGTCACTACAGCTAAACACAAGTGATCCTGGCTGGAGAAGAAACCAGCTCACTAGGTCTGTGGGTCTCCACCTGTCACTTGAGTGGTTCCGGAAGTTCCTTGCATAAGGCTTGACCTGGAGACATACACCACTGAAATTCACCCAGTGACGGTTTCACTGACCAGGCACTGAGTTCCAAGGCAAAGCCCTGGGCCCAGTTTTCCACCCTATTCCCCCACTCAGTGAGGACAGAGCCCTGCTTCATTTTGTGATACCTGAGGCTGGGAATTGTAGAAGGAATGCTCCTTTGGCTGCCAAGACTGATGCCAAGCTTGGTCATACCCAAGTCTCACTGCTACACGTGATTCACGTAGCCTCTGATGTGCGCCTTATGCTCACAATGCAGCTGCTAGGGATGCGTGCCCAGGCGTGGATCCACCGTCCCGGCAAGCTGTTCCCAGACAGGTCCAAAGGCTCCACTTGTGAACTCTGTGCCGGGTACAGGAGGGTTTGGTTCTGCATGTTGCCAGGATTTACCACATTAAGCCTGGCACTGAGTGTAGGAGTCACTTCCAGGTCCCCATCTCGGTCCAAGAAGCCAGTGTTTGTAATCCCAAAGTTACGTTATTGGAATCCCACCAAGTTAATTCCAATCTACCACTTTCAATGCAACCCACGGCAAAAATAAAGACACTAAATTATATTTTCAATCATTCGGGAGTCAAGGGGCTCTAAGTTCAGCCACGAAGATGGCTTCCCAGAACAAAGAGAGCAACCCAGGGCCTTACCCAGTTTTTATTCAGTGGGTGAGTGGCTTGAGGAGGATTGACTGAGAATTGTGGAAGCAGGTAACCCTTGTGAACTGAGCTAGGTGGGTGGCCTACATTTACCTCTGCCATATACAGAGAGGATGTGCAGAGGAAGTAATCTACATTATACTATTATGCCATAGAGATAGTATCTACTGTTTTGGGAAGTCTGGTGCTTCAGTTCTGATGTGGTCTTTCAAGTCCCAGGAAGTCATAGCCTCTATCTCGAGGCTTGATCCCAGCTGGCAGTGCAGAGCATTAGTTCTACCATCCTGTCTCAGCCTGGCTCACATTAAAGAGCAGCAGGTATAGTTACCAGGGAAACACACATGTCACCTAAAAAGGCTATCACCAGCACCTCAGCTAGACCAATATACATTGCTTAAGGCTAAGTGAAGGATAAAGAGAAGTCCTAGCCAGCTCTGTATATAACAATACAAGGAAATAAGGTCAGGTTCAGTCAAAATGAAGACAGTCACTCTTCTTTCAAGGAGAGCGGCTCAGGTGGTCCTCCACAACTGAGCTTCAGAGCAACGTCTTCTCTTTCCTTTTCACTTCACTATTGGTGCAGTCCTGTTCTATCTGGGGCCGGAGGAAGGGTGGTGGGGGAAATCCTTTGGTTGCCCGGCCATTGCGGGCAGAGAGTCTCATCCTGTGGGCATTTGCCTGAAAGCAGGTGTTTCACTCTCGTGGGCTGAAAACTTGTCTCCCTACCTTCTTAAGTACATCTTTTCATTTTCTAAAAATGCATCTTTCCTTATTACTGCAACTTACCCTGAGAATGTGCTCTTGAACTCTTCATACAGAAAAACCACCCTAGAATACAGGTGAAATGAAACAAACTACAATTTATAAAAGAAGAGAGATAATTTTTTCTAGTAGATTTCTTATACCAGAAATACTGAATGGAATTCTTCAAGCTGAAATAAAAGCACATTAGATATCTCTGTACATAGGTGATTGTAAAAGGCGATATGAAGGTAGTTTCTCTGACTCTTATTCTCTCCCATGACTTAAATGATAATTGCATAATGCAACAATTTTAAATGTTTTGATGAAGTATAATACATTAAGATTAACTTATGTGAAAATAGTAACATTTTTGTTTTAAAACTCATTTAATCTAGGATGAATTAATTTGGCCTTATGATCTTTCTTTTAATTTGTAACTTTATAGTGTATCTTTTTGTTAGCTAAGTATTTTAAAATGTTCTCTGTCCCTTATAATCTGCGTAAGCTGGATTTTCAGTTTATTTTTTAATATGACTTCCTAACATTTGTCTTATAATTAAAAATGGAAATTCATTTTCATATTCAATGACTATTTATATATATGGATTTTTTCTGCATGGGTTTTATTTATCCTGCTTGTCTTTGCATTTTCTCTTTTTGTCCTTGCCTTCCTTGATCTCTCCATTTCTTCTCCTTTTTATTTTCTCCTTTTGAATTAATCAGGTTCTCTACTGCATTCAGAGTTATAGTCTCCAGTCCTATTATTTTACTTCATATTCTAGAAACTGAAAGTCTAGAAATGGTCAATACATTTATGTTTCCTTAAATCAGGGACTGGGAAACTTTTTCTGTCAAGGGTAAATATTTCAGGGCTTTTAAAGCAAAGAGTCTTTCTATACTTACAGGACATAAAATACCTGTGGCAGTGCTGTAGTGCTTAGTTACTTTTCTTTACTGAGCAAAATATCCAGCATTGAAAGTTAAAAGAGGAGGAGTTCACTTGGCTTAGTTTGTAGAGGTTTTAGTCCAGTGTCGGCTCCATACACGGCAGGCAGGCATCTCAGAGGACAAGAGTTCATGTCAGACAGAAGGTAGCAAGGCAAGCAATGGACAAGACAACCCTCTTTCCGTCCTTATTCTTGTATCCAAGTTACTGGGATTAGAGCAGCATCAAACCAATCAGTGGACCGAGTTAGTAATCACCATGTCTCCCTTAATCCTAGCATCGCACCCTGAATAAACCACACACTCTAGATTCAGCCACTTGTGAAAGAACCCCACTTAGGGCTGCATGAGACTTTGAGGGAACATCTAGACACAAGCCATGAGAGGCAGTATCCCCATGATCTGTAATTCTAAAAATAGATGATGAATGACCACAAAATGCCAGAAGTGTAATTCCTCCACCACTGTTGTGAGCCTACTGAATTCCTAAATTCCACTACTTGTTACTGCACCCTTAGGTAACAAAAAAGGATATTTAGGGATATAACTATCAAATCTCAATAAAATTATGATATATAGTTTTTTTTTTTTTTTTTTTTTTTTTTTTTGCAGAACCAGGGATTGAACACAGGCCCTTGTGCTTGCCAGACAAGTGCTTATTCTACTGAGCTATCTCCCTGGTACTATGTATGGTTTATGTCTAGTTGTCCTTCCAAAGCTTCATGCAGTCATGGGGTAGACTTCTAGAGTTTATGATTAATTCATGATTCAAGGCACGGATTATGGGTCTGAGTCTTGCTGGGATTATGGGTGTGAGTGCTACACCCATCCTGGGGCAGATAGCCTGAATATAACGTAAGAGAGACAGAGAGACAGACTTGCTCTCTGTAGCCATTGTTGTTGCTGCTCCTCCCTTTGCTCTTGCCGTTTTGCTGCCTTCCGCCACCATGAACTGCTGCCCTCTGCCATGTGCCAGACTGTCTTGAAGCCAGCCAAGTATGCACTGAAACCTCCAGTAACTATGAGCTAAATAAACCTTTCCTTCCTTCATCTTGAGTGTCTGGTATTTGTCCCAGCAAGGAGAGAAGAGTAACTGAGACAATGGACAAGCTGGGCCCTAAATCCATGACTGCTGTTTTTAAGGAAGGCCGTGGAGAGATATCAACAAACATATTCAGAGAAGAGGACTAGGTGGCAAGAGGTGGGCAGAAATCGAAGTTACACAGCTCAGTAACACTAAGACATTTTGGCAATCATTAGAACATAAGAGGCCTGGAAGTGGTGTTCCTTAAAACTTCAGTAGGACCATGACACTGCCAGACCTTGATTTTGGATTTTTAGCTGGCAGAAGAGTGAGAGAATAAATTTCTGTGGTCTAAAACTGTAAGTGATAATGTTTCAGCTAAGTGCTGTAGATGTTCAACATGTATCTTAAACATCACGGATCTTAGAATGCTTTGCTTTGGCTATTTGAGAAATGCAATCAAAACAACACCAAAGGACCAGGGGGATAGCTCAGTAGAATAAGTGCTTGCCTGGCAAGCATAAGATCCTGAGTTCAATCCTTAGTACCGGAAAAACAAAACAAACAACAACAACAAAAAACCCAACACCAAGATTCCTTCTCACTCCAAAAAGAATGACTATCAGTGAAAAGTCAAAAATATCAAATGCTGGTGAGGTAGTGGAGAGAAAGAAGGGTAGAGGTGTGAGGAGAAAGAAGGAGGCTACACTACTGGTAGAAATGTAACCTATTACAGCTACTTTGGACATTTTTCAAAAAACTAAAAGTAAAATTTCCATTTGGTATTTATGTATGCAGGATAGTTTGAGTTAATGTACTGTAGATTTCTGCTGGCCTATGGAAAGGATGAGATACTGCTTATTTTTTTTTCTCTCTTCTTAATTTCTTACAATTTTTTTCTTTTTCCAACTTTGCATGTATGTATCTAGTAATCTAAACAACTAAGTTGAAGACAACACTACGCAATACAACAAATACTGTCAAATTCATATTGTTTTGTTGAGTGAAATTCTGTATCATTTCTAATTTTTTTATTATCAGTATTTTGTATTCTCTTTAAAACATAAATAAAAATAAAATTTTCCATTTGGCCCGGCAATCTCTGCTCTGGGGATCTTTCTGAAAGAGATAAAAACCATCATATGGTACTACAGTGATACATGGATGCCCAGGCTTGTAGTGACGCAATTCAGATAGCTAAATCTTGAAGTAGATAAAGAAAAGGCAATATATATCATATATATCTATATACCCCTGTCTCTGTGCAAATACCTACTTTGCCATAAAGAAGCACAAAGTTGAGTCATTTGTAGGAAAATAGTTACACCTGAAGACCATGATGCTTATCATTCCACTGGTTTCTTTTGTTGCTGTTGAGAACTCAAAATAACCAGTAAAGGGCAACAATAAAATTATGAAATGAATCAGACAGACGATTAAATATCACATAGTTTATCTTACATGAGCAGAATAAAAAAAATACATGATAGGCAATAGGGAGATAGACTTTGTGGATCAGGGAAGGGAATCTAGGAATGGAAAAAGCTTAGTGGAAGGAGAGAAGGAACTAAAAAGTATCAAGACACAACATGTACATGGATCAACTGTCCACAATGAATGTATTTATCATGTACTTCAAGCTTATACCAAATAAATAAATAGAGTCTAGGGATGCTTCATTTCTAGACACCATGTTTTTCTGATACATTCAGTTGTTTCCAGGCAGGGTAGCTCTTTTATCTGTTTAAAACTTTCTACAAATTGGGCATAATTTTATTGATGCCATTTGTTGCTTATAGATTTAATATTTATTTAGATTTATTCATGTTTACTATTTTTATTCACAATTCTTTCTTATTTACCATAACTTAAAGATGATTTTCTTTATTATGAATTATAGGCTTCAGGGCATTTTTAGTGACTCTCTCTTCATGAAAACTCATTTTATCAGAAAGTGTTTTTATTTTGCTATCATTTGTGGAAACGAATTTCATGAGAGTGTGAAATTGTAGAAGTTAACAATCACGCCACTGTCATTTCTGTATAGATGCTTAAAATGTCTTTGGCAGTTCCCACTGATGGGTCTTAATATTGATTTCAGTTATTTAAAAACACATACTGAGCACCTATTCTGTGTTGGACACTATCTGAGGAATTTGGGACAAATAAGGGAATTAAAAACAAAGTAGCTTTCAAGGATTTTATATCTTGTGAACCCGGGAGAAGACATAAGATGCAGCATCATGTTAGATAAATACTATGGAGGATGAAACATTGTGCTAGAAGATATCAGGTGGGTGGGGGGGGGAAAGAAGATATCAGGTGCCTGAGAGAACATGTCAGGTTGTAATAGATAACAAAGCAATCTGAATGTTCACTAAGGAGGATGATGAGGTAAGACAGGAATCACGTGGAGGAGATGGCAGCCCTCAAGGGGTTAAATTTATCCTAAGCTAAAGTAACTCATAGCCTCCAATTCACCTTAGAAATAGACAATACGGAGGCAGAATCACATTGTGCAACCCTGCCTGGAATGCTTTAGAGATAAGGGTATATCTGGGCCAAGTCAACTCTATATGACCTTGCCTAGCTTGCCCCAATCCTTCACTCCTTCTCCAGCCTTAAGACATCACAAACATGAAAGAGAAAAGAGAAAAAGCAGAACTAATTAAAGGAAGTAGAGTTAAACCATATGTTATCATCAATCCCATGGCTGGGCCATAACCTGCCATGGTGATATCCCGTGAAGTCCTACACCAGCCACCATGGTATTCCATTGAGGTTGCCCTGGAAACCAGGAAAGGCATATAAGCCAAAACAGAACAAAGAATGGGGACATCTAGATATAAATGATAACAAGGACTCAAGTGAGGGATAATATAGCTTGAACTGTGTGGGTAGTGGGGGTTGTGCTAAGGTGTGCTCAGACTCTAAATCTGTTTTAAAGATGGGGCCAATAGTGTTTCTACTGGATTAGACATGGAGTGCAAAAAGATAGGATTGAGGAGCTGTGGAATAAATGAGAAGGGTGGAATAGTATTTGTCTCCACTGGACTTCACTGGATTTCTTTAACAGAGAGTTGATTGTAAAACACTTCCAGTAGCTCCTTGGGCTTTATCTTACTTCCCCTTCCTGTAGCTCCAACAGAAGGTATCTTACAACTCTCTATCTCTTCTCATATCTGTTTTGTGGTGGTTGATGTTGTGTCAACTTGAGATGTCTGAAGTTTGGCTGGATTGCCTGGCAATTCCATGGGCCCAGGGGCATGAGGGGCCCCACCATGGGCAGGGAAGGCCCTCCCTAGAGTGAGTCAGCATTTAAAGGGTATATAAAGGGGCTGAGGAAGGCTTCTGCGGGCCCCAGTTTCTTGGAGGTGTTGAGATCTTTGCAGAGCCACTTACTTGGAGGAGCTCTATCAGTGCAGTTGCACCACTTCAGAGGTGCTCGGATCTTTGTAGTCAGCACGGTGGGTGCAGTGAGTGGAGTGAGTGTGGAAGGATGAGAGAGGCTTGATAGGTGCTGCAGCTGCTGCTTCTCCTCTGCTCTTCATTGTTTTCTGCTGCCACGAACTGCTGCCATCTCCTTGGAGCCAGCAGAGTATGGACTGAAACCTTCACTAACTGTGAGCTAAATAAACCTTTCCTTCCTTCATTTTGGATCTTGGGTATTTTGTCCCAGCAATGAGTAAAAGTAACTGAGACACGTTTGCTTATATTTTGGTCCTTTTTTATTCTGGATCTCATTATACATATATTGCTCAGATTCAACATCTACTTTGTTAATTTTTCTTCATTGATATCTATCTCATTGTGTTAATCCATACATGGAGATTGAACTTTATTTTGAAACTTTGGTTTCACTACTTAAGGCAAAGACCCAGGGTCTTCCTCATCTTTTCAATTCTCAGGGATTGTTGTCTCATGTGCTTATCTTTAAGTTTTCTGTTGCTGGTCTAAGCAGGAGGGCAAAGTTGGTCTCTGTCACTAGGCTTAGCATAGAAGCAGAACTGATCTCAAAGATGACATTTAATCTACCCTTTAAGTTCATTTTGTTTCTTTTTTGTAGACACCTGTTTTTGTTTCGCAAACAAATCTGGCAATCACTTTGTTTTTAAATGCAGAGTTTATTTGATTCATTTTTTCTCTGAGTACTACTGATGTATTCTGATGATGCTTTTGCTTGTAGTGTTCCACATTGTTCTTCCTAAATTTTTCCTTTTAGTTTCTTGAGTCGATTTGCCATTCATTTTATTTTTTTTCTCTGTTAATTGAAATATCAACATTTCCATTCCATTGACCATTACCTCACGCTTATCTTCTCAATGTTCAAGCATAATCTGCCATTCACTTCTCTGCTATTTTGTAAAATGACAAATTGCAATTATTTTTTCTATTGAGACAAAGTTTCTCCTCATCTTCTCCTACTATAAGTGTTCTGTTTTCCCCTACTCTTAACTCATGTTAGATGAGATTTTTAGAATATCTTAATTTCTAGATTAACACATTTAATTTCTTTTTTAAAAAAATGTACTTGGTACAAGATCTCACTACACAGCTCAGACTCATATTGATCCTTCTGTTTTTAGCCTCCCCAGCATTGGGATTATAGGTGTGTGCTACCATGTCTGGTCTCAGTGGCCAGCTCAATGTGCCCAGGGTGGGGCCTGTGTGACATGTGATATCAGGGATTGAACCCCAGTCCTGGTGCTTATCTAAGCAGGTGCTTAGTTCCCTGAGTATCTCCCTGGCCCCTGTAGACCATTATTATACTCTCCATTTAATTCATTTCCAGAAAGTATTGTTTTAGGTGCATCTTTTATATTTAAATAATATTAATATGTTGTCATTATTTAACATAATATATGCAACATATAATATCTTTCTTACCTTTAAACACTTTCTCAAAGCATAAGAATGAATCCATTTAGACTCATCTATATTCTACATTATATTCTTCTTCCTGGGTTCCCATTTTAAGGTCTCTGTTTTGCATATTTCAATTTGAAAGTCTTTTCAAAGTATTTTTTTTTCAGTTGAGATATGTGATCTGCTCTCCAAGTTCCTGCATATGCACAAGTATCTGATGAATCATTTTTGGGTTAGGTAAATAAATTTGGGCCACAGTATTTTTTTTATTAATTTCCTCTTCTATTAATTTTGAACTCATTTTACTACTGGGGCCTCATAAGCAACACTAGTTACAGGAAACATGGGCAGTTCAGAGTCTAGAACTGATTTTACATCATTTCCCCAGTACCAGTGATGCATAGAAAGGTTTTTTAAAATGTATTTAGTACAGGGTTTATAGGGTCTCACTACACAGGTCAGACTCCTAGTGATCTTCCTGTTTTCAGCCTCCCAAGTTGGGATTCCCTGTGTCTGCCTAAGCATGCACTTTAATCCGTTGAGCTATCTGGCTGACCCTAATGTGTAAAAGTCTGCTTTTACTGTTCAGATAGTTCTTCTAACTAATTTACTATTTTGTTCAAAGATTTGACTTTTCTTGACCCTAGTAGTTTAAAAATTATACCAGAATATGCCTCAGTGTGTGTCTTTTTCCACCTTTCTGTATGAATTCATGGTCAATTTAATCTGCAGGATCGAGAATTTTTCATCTTAGATCATTATTTTTCCATTATTCATATAATTTTTTTAATCTTCTGTGTGTGTTTTTTTGTCCAAGGGAAGCTTATGTGATTTTCGTATCATAATATATACTCTGATTCTGTCCTCCAACTCTCTACAGTGTCTTTTTCCTGTATTCTCTCAGTAGCTGCCTCAAAAAGCCCTCCAGCCACAGACATTCATATCCTGATCTGGAATACATTACTTTGCAGGTACAATTAAGCTAAGGATTTTCAGAGGGGGGAGAGTAGCTTGCGTCACTCAGTGGGCTGAGGTAACTCCGAAGGTCCTTCTCTCTCTCTCTCTCTCTCTCTCTCTCTCTCTCTCTCTCTCTCTCTCTTTTAGAACAACTCAGCAAAATAAAATTCCAGCTTATTGTTGGACAACATTGTTTCACACATACATCAAACAGACCAAAAAATAAAGAAATAAACAGTAACTTCATAGACAAAAAAAAAAAGAAAAAAGGAAACCTTTTATCTTTGGCCTTTTTTAATCATCTCATACAAACCAACTACTTATAGTACAGCTAAGTACTCACACAAAAAAAGTTACTGGAATTCTCTGAATAAAATTTTGTTGTTTGTTTGTTGTTTGCTTTTGCTTTTTTTCTTTACAAGTTTTTTTTTCCTCCTTTGAGATTATAATGAACATGGTTGCCCCACAAGTAGAGTCGGAAGTAGGACAAAGGATGCTCGGAAGGCTGATTTGGTCATCTGCAATCATCAAAACTGGCTGACCCCTAACAATATGTACAAAAACATAAAATGTAAATTAAAAAATACAAACAAATTTTCCTTTTTAACGTACGTTTAAGAAAAAAAGCAAGGCCTTGGAAGTTTTGATTCTTTTTCCTCCCTGTTGCAAATTCGCGTGTGGTTTTGTTGGGGCGGTGGTGGACAGTGGTGTCTGCTGGTGGCGCTGCCCGGCGGGTGGACGCCGCTCCACTCAAAGGTGACCACGTGTAGATTCTGAGATGGGAAGTGGAGGATGAATAGGTCACAGTGGTCTTTTTTTAGTTAACTTTTCCTTTCTTTGCTGTCTAGTCATCCTCGTCGGTCTTCTGCTTCTTGGTATCCACATCATTGTCCTCGTCGTCCCCAGCTGCCTGCTTGCCCTTAGCTGCCTCTGCCGCCTCATCCTCGTCTCCATCCTCTTCCTTACCATCAGCTTCTTCGAAGGTCCTTTTCGAGAACTTTCCTTCGTTAGAAGGAACGCAGGGTATCAGTCAGGAAGGAAAATTCTGAGCTGCGGGCTTGGAAGATAAAGGGGCCACGAACCGAGGGACACAGGTGACCTCTGCAGGTTGCAAAGGGTAAAGCAACGTGGTCCCCTTGACGGCTCAAGGAGACCTGTAGCCCTTAGACTCAGTCTATGCTTTGGATCTGCAGAGCTTTAGGATACTGCATTTGTTCAGCATTAGGTTAGATGCCTTTCATGACCCATGAATCACATTTTGTATTTTTAAATATGATTTGAGCTATTTCTCGAATGGTCGCCTGCTCAGGCTTCCACCTCTGTTGTCGAGGACGCTAAACTGTCCTTCACTTCCATTCACACCTTTGGTTAAAAAATTGTTTTTGTTTTTAGTTCCAGAAAGTCCTGGGTGTGTCTTTGCATTCCATTTACTGTGCTTCAGGGTGTTTTATTCCTATTGTTGTGTGATTCCTTTGTCTCGGAGCATTTCTTCCTGCCTGGCAGTTCTCTTTCTATTTACTGAGCCCTAGGGGATTCTGTCTAGTGTTTCACTCTCAGTCCCCTGTGAGCCTCATGGGGTGTGGAAAGTGGGGCTGTCCCTACTCCTTGTCCCAGCTCACAGAAGCAGGTAGATCATCAGAGTCCCAGCAGAGATACCCAGAGGAGAAAGCCTTCCTGCTTCGATCCCCATATGTTCCCAAGCTCCAAGGAGGGAGGACCAGTCCTCTCCTTCTGATCTTTCTCCTCAGGGCATCCTCTTTGGGGACAGTATCTCCAGATGTGCACTAAAGGCTGTTGTTGGCCTTTCTGCTTGGGGTCTGTCAGCAGTTCTGCTTCGATTCTCCTTGGGACTTTCTGCGAGCTTGCGCAGCCTCCAGAACTTGCCCATAGTCATGTCATTTCTCTCCCAAAGGTTGGATGACCATGTTGACCCAGATTTGGTTGCCTGTTGGCACCAGTGGGTATGGGTTCTACAGGGGAAAAAAGATGAGTTGTAGCAATTGAGAAGAAGCATGTTCCTTTTGTGTTGTTCTTTGTGGATTCCCAGGGTCCATGATTTTTTGTAAAGCTTTTATGTAACTTTTGTCATGTACCACATTTCCCCTATTAGTTTAAATTATCATAAGCACAAATCCTAAGTATTTTCAACAGTCATTTAGAATTTAATAATCTTATTTATTATTATAAGAGATTCTTTACTGGTAGCTTCCCTGGGGAGCCTAGTACATTCTCAGGTATTCTGGAAATCTGGGAATTCATTTTTCTTTCTCGTTGCAGCACCTTGAGTTATTCTTTCTGACTCTGTAGCCTTGAGATTGCTTCACCCTTGTTCTCACCATGATTGGTCGGGAGGACAAAAATGTCTCTATGCTTCATTTTACATCCTTGATAGGTTCTTGGCCGAACTTAAGTATACAGTATCATTTTTCCTTGTAGTCCATCCTTTTTTAAAACTCAGATTCCTGGTGATGGTTGTTGCTAATCGTCGTTGTCGTTTTTTCTGATGTTTGGAAATTGTCTTAATTTACATTCTCCTGGTGATACTACGATCCATCTATCCTGCGTGCGTTGGAGATGCTGTCAGTCCTAGGTTAGATTCCCACGCTTCGTGTGATTACCGTGTTTTGGGAAATTTTTAATATTTACATGTATCTTCAGTGGCCAAAATATGGTGCCTTGGTTCCTGTTGTATTCTGCCAATTCCTTGTTTTGCCATGGGGTGGTCATTTTAGTGATTTCAGGTGAAATTTATGTGTTTGAAGTGCCTACTGCATGTTAGGAATGAGTCCAGTGACAGATTATTTTCCCATAGTAAGACTCGGCCTATTACGTCATTTACCTCAAAGGCTTTACCTTCTTTCTATTTCCCAGGGTTTAAGAACAGAATGTTTTAGACCATCTCATTTTACATGATTCAGAGAGACTGAATGATATTTTTCATGACTACATAGTGAATTGAAAACAAAAAAACAAAAAAACAAAAAACCAACTTTAATCCAAATATTTCTAGCTCTAACTTCACATAATTTCTGCTTCACCCAACAGTAGCTTTTCATACTAAAGGGCTCATAGCTGCTTTCAACAGCAGTTTTGTTTGGTCTGTTGCAGATTTCGTCTTGTTTTTATTTTATCCTGCACTCCTCTTGTTTCGTATATGCTCTGTCCCTTCTTATCTCTTGGGGGATAGATTTTATCCCCTCTCTAAAATCTTTTTGCAGGCAGTCTATTTCAGGTTATGTTTTTCTTGAGCTCCCACAGGTTTGTTCTACTTTAGTGTAGACAAAACAGTACTGGAAAAGTTTTTAAATGATTTAGATTCTTTTTCTCTGTTTGCTTTTACTATCTTGAATATTATCCATGGAATCTTATTCTGTGTTTCTGTTGAAAAATGAGCTTTATATTAGCTATTTCCTAGTCATATAAGTTCATTTAAAACAGGAACTGAGGAATAGCTATGTGATACTTGTTTACCTATTGATTTAATTTGGAGTAATCGCATCTCTAAAAAATGACAATTCCTTATGCATATATTAACAGTCTAATGTTTTTGAGAAGGCTGACGGGCCTTCAAAACAGAATTCTAATAAATTATTTCTATTATTCTTACATTTCGAATTCTACATTGTAAAAGAGCTTGTAATAATGAATGTTGACTTATTTTGTAAACTAGATTATTCTCAGTGGTTGTTCTCAAGTTGACATGAATAAAAAAACAGTACTTGCAAATATTCATTTATCTGACATCTCTTCAAAAATGGATATAGGAGGACTCAGAATATAGCTCAGCGGCACAAAATGGATATAGGCCTATTTTATTAAATTCCCTGTTTCATAATAGCCATAGAAATATCTTATGTGTTCATTTGAACAACTTTGTTTTTGAAGTGTTTAGCTTGGAGGATTGAATATTCTCCATACAGTGAGTAATGAGAAACGAAATTGATGGCCTTGCCTTATGCCATGTAGGTGATTATTATTATGAAAATAAACTCCAGATATAAAAATTCACTTCATGCTTGGGGCGTGGCTCTGTGGTGAAGCACTTGCCTACTGTGTGTAGAACCCTGGGTTTGCTTCCCAGCAAAATACGTGCACACAGTCGCTGCCATCACCATCACCACCACCATCACCAACCAGACCAAATATATAAGGAAACTAAATATGTAAAGACAGAGAAACATTTGTCTATTTCTTCCAAACCCAGATTGGTTTATATGGTATTTTTGGTCTCTTACTTTTGTCATCAGAACATTCTGACTAAAAATAGTTCAAAATCACACCTTTATTTGTTTTATTTCTAATATGTCAGATTTCCTTCATTGATGGATAAAGAGATTAAGTCTGAGGGATGTGTGTTTTTCAACAAGGTAATTCCTTTTTTTCTTTTTTTCCTTTGAGACAGGGCCTCCTTATATAGTGCAGGCTGAACTGGAACTCACTGTGATGCCCAGGCTGGCCTCAGACTCATAGCAATCCTCCTGCCTCAGCCTCCCAGGTCAACAAGGTAATTCTAAATTTATCAAGTAATTTCTCATTATGCTTGTACCTTCAAATAACATTCCAGTAAGTCATTTAAATAAACTTTTAACTAAGTTTGGTGTTTAGAGTACTCTGTTCTTCCTGGCAAGAACACAGATCAGCAGTGAAAAATAGACTCACTAACTCTTCTAAAGTATATTGACTGCTACGTGCATGAAACAGGTGACCTAAAAATGTCAGCTAGTTGGGCAGGTGCGACAGGAATCTTCAGCAGATCAGTTAAAACATATGATAAGAAGTAAAGGTGAAGTATAGAAGCAGGTAAAGAGAGCTGAGTGGTAAGGAGTGACATATCTCACAGTGAGAATGAAGTGATTGCTAAATGATTTGTTGGTTACTTTTATTGCTGAGACAAAATACCTGATGCCCAGAATCAAGGAAGGCAAAGTTTACTTGGCTTAGTCTGTGGAGGTTTCAGTCCATAATCATTTGGCTCCAAGGCAGGGTGGCATGGAAGAGGGGCAACAGTTCATGGTGGAGGAAAACAGCACAGAGCAAAGGGAGGAGCCACAGCTCCAGTGGCTTGGAGGCTTCTTTCCCTTCCTTATATTGTATTCAGGCTATCGGCCCCAGGGCAGGTGTAGCACTCACACCCATAATCCCAGCATGGGACCATGAATCAATCACAAGCTGTAGAAGCCACCCCATGATTACATGAGGGCTTCAGGGGACAGCTGGACACAAACCACAGCAAGTGGTCATTAACAACGTTGTGTGGTATGGGCTGCTTCTCTTTTGACCTCAGTGGCACTTGCCTGTGAGTCACTGCCCGAGGCTCAGTAAATGGGCCTTGTAGACTTCAGTGTGCACCACATCTAGTAAATCTAGCATCTGTGTTATGAGGAAAACTCTTGTACTTACTGAGTTAGTGTGGACCGTTTAGAAGGCCTGGGATGATTATATGGAATTGAAGAATTCTTTATTTTTATGTGGAATTCTTTTTTAAAAATTAATTTTATTGAGAAACAAATAGCAATGAGACAGTTTCAAAACCAATTAATAGGACAGTTTCAATAATGGATACATTACATATTATTGTCTTTGTAGTGGTTATTCATAAGCAAAAATGCAGACATGATATCCTGTCCAAACACTATTAGTGCAAATCTTTATTCTCATTGAATTAAGAGAAAGTAGCTGTATATCTATCCTAACTATGTTGTATATATAGATACAAAATGGTCCTTCATTTGTATCTACCTTTTTTGTTTAGTTTTGTCAGAGATGGGTATTCCATTGCCATTTAAATATTGTAGGTGTGTGAATTCAGGAGAATAATCCAATATAGTCCAGTAGTCCATAATAGTAGTGGGTTGTCTGTAGGACTGACAATGTCAGAAGTTGTTGACTTGAGCCTTTTAACAGCTCAGCATATTAATATGGCTTTATTTTTTGTACCTCATTTAGAAAGTCTTAAATATGATATTAATTGGGAAACTTTCCCCCAAGAAAAATTTAAAAAACTGAAGAGTACCTGCCCCATAAAAATAGGTTTCCTTACACAGAATTCTAGTTTGGGGAGCTTCGCTGACTATGCCTGTTCTTTAATGGTGTAGGTTATTGTGTATCATTTTTGGTGGATAAACAGAGGTGGGGAAATTAAAATTTGTGAATAGAAAATGGAAGAAAAGGAAATGGTAGAAAGGAAGAAATAGTCCTGTAACAAAATCTTGGGGAGAGGAAGGACACCGTGGTGCTAGAACTGAAGATTTCTCAGCACTGTGGGGTGTTTGCAGGGAGCTGGGTGTCCACAGCACAATGTGTGTGGGCAGATGGAGAAGACGTGTCAAAAATAATTCTTTTTTTTTTTTTTTTTCGGAACTGGGGATTGAACTCCGGCCCTTGTGCTTGCCAGGGAAGCACTTATTCCACTGAGCCATCTCCCTGGCCCCCAAAATAATTCCTAAAATATTCTGAAAATCTGAAAAATACTCTAATCACCTGAAAAAAGACCTGTTTTTTTCCTCATATTACCTACGTTTGACCATTGGGACAAAACCACCACATCCCTAAAGATGTCAGTAAATTAAAATTTCAGTAAAGGTAGTAAAATTCCATAGGCTCTTTAAGCTTATGACTACTTTTCTCTTGCTTTTAATTTTCTCTTATAGAACAGGATTTAGTTAGCTGTTTTTAAGTTTTAACTATATGCTCATTTCAGTGTAATAGAATTTCTGATGATTTACTCTAGAAATCCTTCCTCTTTGTGGTCAGTGATAGGTTTTCGACCGTGTTGCAGCAGAGAAATAGGCAGAAGGTAAAAAACGAAAGGGGCTTTATAATGAAGGGAAAGGGGCTTCCTTATTTTGGAGGACACGGAGAGAATTTGGGTAGATAAGGAATTCTCTGGATTGGACCAAAGGGAGGCTGAGGCTTTTATAGCCTTTTGCCAGGCATGGGGTTTAAGGGGGATGTTTAGATAGACCTGAGGAGCTGACTGGGGCCTTCCCTGAGGTGGCGGGAAAGGTGAAAGGAGACTGCACCCTGGGCTGAGTTAGAGAAGAAGTGGGGAGGTGGTCTCTGGGAAGATAAGCTGTTGTTTTAAGGGCTTCAGCCATTAGATGACCACCATAATGATTCAGTGATTCATACCAGGGCCAGAACCTATCAGTCAGTATGTAGGTTATTCCACATTTCAGCATCTTGGATGCCGAATTTGAGTACAAGAGAAGTGAGTCTACCAGAGAGGCATCAACTAGTTAGGACTTCTCTCTCAGTTACTTTCCTCTTGTTAGTGAAATAAAATGCCTTATACCCAGACTTAAGGGTGGAAAGGTTTATTTAACCTTATTTAACAGTTTGTGGAGGTTTCAGTCCATAATCAGCTGCTCCAAGGCAGAGTGGCCCATGGTGGACGGCATTGGTTTATGATGGTAGAACACAGGACAGCAGCAAGAGCAAAAGGAAAGGAGCTGCTGTGGCGGTGGCAGTGCTGAGCCAGTCTCCCTTCCTTATACTGCACTCAGGCTCTCCACCCCAGTGCAGGCGTAATACCCACACCCGTAATCCCAGCATTGGATCATGAATTAATCACGAACTCTAGAAGCTTGCCCCATGACTACGTGAGGCTTTGTGGGGGACAGCTAGACACAAACCATAACAGCTTCCAAATTTGTACTTCAGACCAGACCACAAACCCCCAACATCCCTGAGAATGCATTTCACCTACAAAAAGAATCATGAACTATAGGATTCAGGTGTCTCCTAGATAGCTGGATGCCACATATAAAACACTCAGGACCATAGGATGATATTCTTGGAGAAAGTCATTCTCCTTACTAATATCTACACTATGAAAACTAAAACAGCATCTGTGCTGTTTTTGGGATTGGAGGAGGGACTTGATTCTTTCTGCTTAAATCTTCTGGCTCTGGCCTGGATTACCCACCATAGCAGGACATTTTCCAGGGAGAGCCCTCCTCGTGGGCCTTGTCTCCCATTGGTGGGAGAAAAGCCCAAATTTTACTTCAAGGTAAGAAGTACCTTCATTGTCACCAATGAATTAGAAAGCCATGGATGGCTTTGCTCCTGTCTGTGTCCCTCACTGTCCCATTTCATGTTTGGGCCAATTAACCTGCTTCCTTTCCTTAAGAGTGTCACATTTACTCAGCGTCACAGTTATGCAGGAAGAAGAGCCAGCTGGGCATTGTCAGTTAAAGCCATAAACCCAGATGTGCTGCCGCAGGGCACCTGGCTCCCACACCCCTTAGATGTGCTTCGTTTCTGGCAATGCTAGAGTAGCACTCATCAGAACCGAAGCACCAGAGGGGGGCACTGCTCAGTGCTCATTGCTTCACAGGCTAATGGTGTAGCTGAGGGGATCAGTGGCTTCGCAGGTGGAGAGCGGACTGGACAACTGAAATAAATGAACATGTGTTCAGTCCCTGGCAGGTCCTCAGTAAGTGTTCATTCTCATTAAAATCTTCAGTGTGTGAACTGGTCCAGCCCCCAAGACCTCAGAAATAACATCAGCATATAATAAAGTGTTTTGCCTGAATAGCAACTTAAGTATAGGGTCTAAGCTGAACAGTTATCAAGCCCTTGTCTTTGGGGTTTTGTTTAAGGGGTTCTTATTTCCTATTATTGCCCCTGCCTTATCCTGGTCTAATCTCAAGTTAGATCACAAATGTTTGTTATAAACTTCCAGTGAAGCCCTGGGCCCAGGATTGCCTCTAATGTCTGTTAGTCATGGGCTAGGCTCTAGCTTTTCAGAACTCATTTCTTGTTGTCTGCAGCCTAGCAAAATGGAAGTTTATGACAGGAAAAACTGTAGGAAGCCCAGTGTCTGGAGGGGAGGACCATCAGGCTCTTTCATGGCTTTAAGGTCAATGATGTCACCTAAATTAATTATTGCCCTTTTGAGATCCTTGCTCCAGGCCTCTTTTTTGCATCAGCAGTGGGAAAGTATCAGGGTCCTTAAAGATCCTTTGAAGCATCCTATCTTTCCATGGAAGGGTGTTAAAAGCGGTTTTCTTTGCCTCTTTTACTCTGGACATTTGCTAGTGGCCACTGATCAGGGCAAACCCTACATACACTTATCTTAGCAGTGTAGGGGACCTTGCAGAATGTCATCACAGAGACCAGGGGACACACACACCCCCAAGTGGCTTCCCTTTTTTGCCATTATGAAATGAAAGCTCCTGTGCATAACAATTATACAAACAATAAATTCTGGTATGTATGTATGTATGCATGCATGCATGTGTGGGTAAGTCTACACTGGGCAGGAAGCCACAATATCTCTTCACTTAATGTCTCATTGAAAGAAAGAAGGTTAAAGTTCAACAATGGATGACAGGAATTGGATTTTCTTGAATTCACTTCCAGCATCAGTCTAACACCTTACACTTCTTCTCTCTCTCTCTCTCTCTCTCTCTCTCTCTCTCTCTCTCTCTCTCTCTCTCTCT
>NW_004524637.1:12087321-12141668 GCF_000260255.1 Octodon degus
TTCCTTCCTTCCTTCCTTCCTTCCTTCCTTCCTTCCTTCCTTCCTTCCTTTCTGTGTTTGGTTGTTGCAGGGTCTCACTCTGTGGCTCAGACTCACAACGATCCTCCTGTTTTCAGCTTCCCCAGCACGGGGATTACAGGTGTGCACCACTACGCCTGGACTCTGTGGCCAGCTCAGCCCACTCTGGGGCTGGGCTGGCACAGCATTTGGTGCCAGGGATTGAACCATGGTCCCTGCACTTGTCTAAGCTTGCTTACGTGTTTGCTGTAGTCTGCGGAGCTATCTCACTGTCTCTGTTTTCTAGCTTAAAAGTTTTAAGAATCTATTTAGGACTCAAGGCTACTGTATTTTCCCTGGATGCACATGAAAACCACCCTCTGTAACTGATGGCTCCTGCAAAAGGGTCAATGAGGACATAGCTACAGAAGCTGAGAAGCAGAGGTGAGCTGAGACCCATGACCACAAGGGGTCAGGGATGGGCGAGAGCAAGCGGGGTCAGCAAGTCTCAGAATCAAACAGTGAGAAGAAATCCCCAGCTTGTGCTTTCTTGAATTCCAGAAAGTAGAGTCAGATTTTGATGCACCAAGGGATGAATTATAATTTATAGTGAACAGAATGTGAAGAAATTATAGGAAACAAAAAAGTAAAATGCAAATGAAATTTTAGTATAAGTGTACTCGGTGGTTAGTACAACCACAGAACTGACAATGTGCATGGGATTCATGAACTGACACATGGATACATTTCCAGCCCCAAATACAAGAGTACAGCCCCACAAATAAAAAGTGCACACTACCCTACTTGCATTTTGTACATAATGCATATTTTTAAATGTCAGCCTACAATTTGACTCAATTTTCTTTTCAAAATTCACAACTATGCAAACAGTAAGTACATGTAATTCTATATAATTACAATGTGAAAAATACTTTTAGAAAAATATGAAATTTATTTTTATTATATAGGACAACACACACACACACACACACACACACACACACACACACACACACGCTCCTTAATATCTAAAGCACGAACTCCTATTTTCTTAATACAAATATCAGATTCAAACTTTGAAACTTACTCTGTTGTCTGGGAGTATATACAAATTTCTAGTTTAATGAGATATTTGACATACATATTCTTAAAGCCTCAAAAATATTTTTCCATGAGATAAAACAAAGTATTTTCTTGATAGCCTCAGAGCAAATATGCAGAACAGCTGCGCAAAGATACAATAATTTCACCAAAACCACATTTTACCTTACATTTCCTTTCATCATCTACACTTTTCAAAATTGTTTAGTTGTTGGAAATCCTTTTTTGATAGGGATTTACTATCTATTATGCTATTAGCATAACACACATCCACTCTTTTCTCAGGAATAATTACGGAGCCAGTTGCTCGCTGGTCTTTCAACTGGACTCTGGAGTAGGGACCAAGACACGGTTCATTATTATCTTATCCTTCAGCTGCAAATTAAAGTGTGGATCTGGTTAGTCTTACTTGGACTTCCTCCTATACTCTGCCTATAAAGACAGAATTCATTAATTTTCCTCTTTGAACCAAGTGCTTGGCATTCCAGCAGGGGCAATTATTTTTATGTGTTCTGTTTGCTAGAAAAATGCAAGCATGGGCCATTTAATGCATCTTATTATTCTAATAGCTAAACTTGGTAAGCCTCTATAAAATTAGTCAGAAGGAGTGAAAGCCTAGCATGCCGTTCTGGAGAAAGGGAAACTCAAGATGACACCAGCATCCCTACTTGAGGATTTGGGGTTCTGGGTTTGAGAGTCTTCCTTGCACTGTGGCCTTCCAGATGCCTGGCCCGTGACACCCTTGTTCCCTTTAGAAAAGGAGTCTGCACATTGGAAAGTCAGAGTGAGTGGTTCTGGGGTAGGAGAACCAACCTGCACTGGGAAGCATTTCCGAACGGCATTTCCTTGTTGAGTTAAGTTGGTGTTCAGGAGGCTCAAAAAATGATTCCTATCAATGTAGTGATCTTGGGACCTGGGGATTTGCTTGACCTCTCTAAGCCTCAATTTCCTGATCTAAGAAGTTGAGATAATCTGATCAGCTGCACTGTTGGATTGTTCTGGGGAACCAGGAGAAACAATTTCTGGGCTTAGCAAAGGCCTCAAAGAGTGGAAGCATGGTGGGTGGTAGAACTTTCTAGATCCTTTGTATTCTAGTGGACACTGAACGCTGTCAATAGGGTGAACTTGTCATTTGCAGTATTTCTTTACTGTGCCTGACAGCAGTATTGCCTCTCAACTTACACCCATGTGATTCCCATTTTGTGGAACACTCTTTTGAAGACATTTCTTAAAAATTAATATGTACACATCTATTCATATTCCAAAAGAAAATAATGTCACATAAAACAAAAATTTAAGTTTCAAAATGAGTAAATATTTCAACCATGTAATTTCTCTTAAATCTACTCCAAATCATTTAAATGCTATAAAAAAAATAGGGGTAGCATACTACTATTTTCTTGCTAAAACACAAGACAGATTCCTTCTTTCTTATTTATTTTTGTTTTTACCCATGATTGAACTTGGGACTTACACTTGCCGGGTAGGCACTTGTACCGCCATCTTCCTAGTCCTCAGATTCCTTCTGGGATTGATTTTGTGTGTCCCCTAGTATTCCTGCTCTCTGCCACGCACTGCTTTTCTTTCTTGGTGTCTTCCAGAACTTTCTGAGGGCCTCTTCTTCAAGAGGTTCTATCAAGTTAGACTGTTCTTGACATTACCCTCAAGGTCATTTAGATAGTCCATGTGATTTTGTGGGAGTATTTGTCAAAGAACTCCAGCATCCTCATGAGTGTTAGGGGCTCCAGTACTGGTTCTCCTTTCTTTACCCTCTTTTTTGTTTGTTTTCACTTTTCCCTTTAGGATGAAACCAGAGGCCACACACTGAGCCTGTGTCCATCCTCTCTGCATAACCTCTGTCACCAGGGCAACTTAACCTCCTTTTACTTCTTGGCTGGCAGCTCTTTCTCTGCTTCCCTTGTCACTAATCTTTCTCTCTCTTTTTTAAAGCAGATACTTTATTAACTGACCAAATCATACTCCCTTTCTCCATACACCATGGTAGATGCCTTAGTTCATCCTTCTAATAAGCCTGTTGATCTGGTCTCCCCTATTTCCAGTAGCTCCACTTTCCATAAAATGGGTGGTCTTTTTCTTCATTCCACCCCATGGAGGTGATAACTTGAATGGTCGTAGGAAGTTACTTGCCTCTTTGAAGCATTTACCAACAGTATAGATTTCATGAATCAGATCCTGCATGCAGATGATGCCATATTTACCAAGAGATCGAGCAATCAATGAATCATCTGTCAAGGCAACTCACTTCTTATTGACTTTGCCATAGCCATGCTTGTGTATTAGTTCATTCACTGACTTCAGGTTTGGGTGCCCCATGCAATGTACAGCTTCACAATTCTCAACATGCTAATTGAAGCCTTATTGAGCTTAACGAAGGTACCACTGAAGATGTGGTGAAGGTGAAGAAGCTGCAACACCTTGCAAACCTTTGGGCTCACACCACTGATACCCCTGATCCGGATGACAAAGGCCAGTTTGGGCTCTGCAAGGACATAGAAGTTGCCAGCTTTTCTTGCCATCATAGCCATTCGGATCTCAGCTCTGTACATCTGTCTCTACTCCTTATGCCTCGCTTTTTCATAGATGAGCTTCCTCCTTGCCTTATGAAGCATCTTCTGGGCAAACTTCTTTCTCAGGCACTTTATCTTCAACTCTGTGAGATGTCTTCCCTTTTTAAGTGTTTCTGGCACAACAGGAATCTTCTTTTTCTTTTCTTCTTTTTTTTCTTCCATGGTTCCAACCAGAAAACAGAGCACTAATCTCTTCTTCCTAGTCTTTATCGTGCTGCTAGGTTGTTAGAAATCATTGTAATTTCCTACTCACTACAAAATAAAACCCTTAATAAGTCAGTGAAAGCATCCCTTAATTCGTCATTAATACTGTTTCTTCCATGTATGTATCTACACATTGAAAAGACGTCATCCCCAGCAGCCCTCAAAAGCCATTCCCTCTATGAAAATTCTATTCCTCTATGACTCACTTTTCTGCCACAGCATTTTATTTTTCAGCTGTGTAAAACTCACATGAAATTTAAGTATAACAGATATGTGATGGTGCCCAGTAAATATGGAAATGTATTTGCCTGGGAAATGCACTTGTGTATGTGTGTAAGTGTGATATGTGTAGATAGGCACATGCATAAATATCAGTTATAAGGGCTGACTCAGTGGACTAAGCACTTGCTTAGGCAAGCACAAGGGCCAGGGTTCGATTCCTGGCACCACATGCCACACTGGCCCCTCCCCCAGATGTGCTGAGCCAGCCATGGAGTCCGGGCATGGTGGCGCACACCTGTAATCCCAGCACTCGGAAGGCAGAAAACAGGAGGGTGGCTACAAGCTCCATCTGTAGTGAGACCCTGCACTAAATGAATAAATAAATAAATAAATAAATAAATAAATAAATAAATAAATATCAACTATAAACATTTGAAGTGTGAGCCCTTTTTGAAGCATTTTTGGTCTGTTACACAGGGCATGATACAGTTTGGACACAAGGAACTATGAAAGGGAGGAAAGGACAGACAAGGAAGAGAGCAAAATAGGACACTGTATGATTTGACTGAAGAAAAAGACATAATGTGTGGCATAGTTCTTTTCAACACTATCAAACAAGACAGTCACAATGCAGAGAAAATGTCCCATGCTGTGTCCTTCATTACTTGTTTTTCACAAATCTCTCTTTAATGACCCCTTGTACTCTGAAAGCTCCAACTCCATTGGTAAGTATCCCAAGCAAGCAAATCAAATGCTCCCCATTTCTTTTTAAGGTAAAGATTCTGAACCTCCAAACTAGGTCGAGTCTGCTCTCTTCACTGCAGAGACTTTTCACCTAGAAACCTACTTACTTCATGGATGAAGAATCCAGGCTCAGAGACCAAGTCCATCTAACATGAAAGACCTGTGGAATTGTTACACTATTCAGTGATAGTAGGCAGGGATAATTTCCTGTTTCAGGGGTCCTTATGAATACGTGGTCACACGGGAGCGATTAGCTTTGCCTGCCCTCGGCCATCTTTCTTTTACAAAGCTAATCTTGAAACTCTCGTTGTGTCTGGGATGTATTGAATGTGCTAGTTCTTTACAAAAAAGACTCTTTCCCCTTGACCGGGTACAATTGTATTCCTTTTTTAAAAAATTAGATTCAAATTGGTTTATACTCCTGAAGTTAAGAGGTAGGTAAGAAATTATAAGAGAGATAAACAAAAGAAATAAACATAGGTCTCAATCATAGCACCAAAGAGAAATTAGAGAAGCTAGACTAAAAGATTTTATTTTAGCTACATGAGAAAAAGAAGAATATTCAGTCTACATGGTAACTGGCCAGCTCTGCTTTAATTATGAATATTGAATCACCTTCTGTGCCAGTCCAACCTTTGATTTATGAGCTAAATGCTACTAAAATAAATTAGCCTGTATCAAACATGGCTTAATGAGATTTCTTTATATAAAAAGATATTATTGGCTATTATTGGTCTCACTCCTCCAAGACTTTAAAACATATCTCAAAGTCCCATGATTGGTCACCACCTATTTTTTGTTTATGAAAACTATCTTTTTTAAAAATGTACTTTAGTACAGGGACTACAGGGTCTTACTACGCAGATCAGACTCATAGTAACCCTCCTGTTTTCAGCCTCCCAAGTGCTGGGATTACAGTTGCAAGCCAACACACGCAGTCTCAGTCACCATCTCGGTGCACCCTGGGGGATCGGGCAAGCATGGCACACCAGGGATTGAACCCCAGCCCCTGTGCTTGTCTAAGCAGGTGCTTTAGTCCACTGAGCTATATAGCCATCCCAGAAATTTATCTTTTAAATGGTCCATCATTTATAATTTATTGACTACCTACTTGGTGTCTGTTACTCTTTAAAGAAACACACATATTTTTCATCCAAACTACTACCAAAACTAGATTCAAGCTGACATCTTTCATTTATTGACAAGCAACTAAAAACAATTATTTCCTTCAAAGCCGGCTCCCCTTCCTATGCCCCACAGTGACCTCTCTCTCTTCTCTCCACTGCAGTTTCTTCCCATGGTCTGTCATGCTTTTGCCTATGTCATTTGCTTCTGTTTGTCACAGACCCTTCTTTCCCAAGACAAAGCTCATGACTTGCTCCTACCAGCAGGGAGAAGACTGCCTATGAAACAGTCAGACTGCTGGAAACTGGGGATTTTTAATTTAAAGGTTGACTGGGTTACCCTGCAATAAGAAAGTGAACTTTTTGCTTGTTGGTTGACTTCTTGTGTTTCTTTTCATGGGTTTAGAAAAAAGAGGTGGATCAGGCAGTTCCTGGAAAGAAAAAACAATGAAATTGCAGCAACCACACACCCAGCCAGGACAGCAAAACCTCACCTCAAGGAGCAGACTGGACCTAAGCCACAGGAGCTAGCTTTTCCTTCCTTGATGTGTAGCATCCTCTCATGGATTAGCATACTGGTGCTGTGGCCACAAACATGTGCAGTCCCCAGTGAGTACAACAAAATCCAAGCCACCACCCTTCTCATTTCAGCTTCTCTTTCTGCAGGCTGAGCTTCTTCTTGGTCTTGGTAAAGACTCAGTCACTTTCCTTTCTTCTAAATGGTCGCTCAGCTACAAGGTTGAAAGGGAAATGGGCTCAGGGGCACTGTCCTGATAGCTGTCCCTCAGCAGGAGCCCTGGAGTGCAGTGAGTTGTGAAGGAACAAAGGGAAGAGGGAGGGCTCTGCAGGTGGGAAGTGATGAGTCACAGGGCAATAGTGCAGCCTGAGAATGAGAAGACAAACCTCCTGCGTACTTTAGCACACTTCTAGTTGCCACAACAGTCCAACTCATGAAGGCCAGTTATTTCACCAAAGAGAGATTTGTGCCTTACTCACATGAAGCGTTGCTCCTGAGCGTTTCAAATGGGCAAGGAGCTGTTTTTCTATGTTAGGGTTAAGGACCTGGATGCCTTCCCTTTTGTAGCTCCACCATCATTCTTGTCTGAGGTCTAAGCTGTATATCGAGCCAGACAGAAGAGGAGAAGCTAAAGATCAAGTGTTGGGGCAATTGTGGTCTAGTCTATAAATGCCATGCAGTGCTTTTTCATCTTTCAGATTTGACTGCCTAAAATGCAGTCACAGGCAAGGCCTGAATGCAGAGAGGCTGAGAAATGTGGCCCAGCTGAGTGTCCGAGCAAAACAAATGTGTTTGGTGAGCAGTTTATCATCATGTACTTAACACTGTACAAGGGAAACCCTGAACATAGCTCACCAGTTTAGAGGAAGGAGTTGCCTTGTTCCTGGAATTGAAGGACTTCTCAAAAATTGAATAAAATCTGGCAAACACTTCAGTTGCATATTTTTCATCCCTATCTTTTAATAGTTACAATACAGGAAAAATTTAGACCCCAAAAGACAATGCTCTGCACCAAGAAGTTTTGAAGGCAACTTTAATGTAATGCTAGCAGGCTGATGGGGACCAGTTCCAAATCACCAGCCCAGAGTCAGTTTTGAGTTCAGTTTAAACTCAGTTTGCAAGCAGGAAGTACAAAGCTGATAGTTGTTAGGTGATTGGTTACATGGATTTCAAGAATGAAATCATACATTTTTAGCCAGATTTGTTTTAAGCAAGTTGACTTAAAGGGAATTTCTTATCCTTATACAGAAACGCTCTGGGTGGGAGAGGGTCTGAGCAGAGCAGGAGGAGTTGAAAATGTCTTTGACTGAGCCCATGTGTTCTGGGTTTAAAGTATCAACTCCTCAAAGTAAACCAAAAAATAGTTACATATGTACATATTTTAAGTTGAAAATCACAGATACTGCAGCTGGATGTGATCAGGAGGAACTAGTCAGCTAATGGAAGAAGCAGTTCGATGCAGACAGGCAACACTGAGCTTAGCAGCCTAACTATGTGCCAAGCGGCATGAGCACGGTCACGGGCTACTCACTAGTTTCTAATTTCTATTATAAAATTGGCCATCATAGCTATGTTGAGATGCTTTACCTTGAAAATTTTGCAGTATGAAGACGAAATATAGGAAATAAAGCCATGCTGTTAAGTTGAACTGTGGGGGACTCAGGTCAATAATTTCTGACATTGCCAGTTAAACAGAAGACCCAATGCTATTATGGGCTACTGGACTCTTTTAGAATATTTTGCTGAGTTTACACACCTATAATATTCAATAACGGAACTTAGAAAAATGGGGTAGGCCTATGAATGTCCATTTTGTATCTGTGTATTCAAAGTGGTTGGGATAGATATATAGTTGCATTCTCTTAATGAATAGAATGATTTGTTCTAATGGTGTTTGTAAATAGGATCACAAGTCCGCTTCTTGTACAGCAATTAACCACTAAGAAGAATATATGCAGTGTAATATTTGTTGAAACTGTACTTTCGATTTGATTTGAAACTGTCTCATTGCTATCTGTTTATCAATAAAACTTTGAAAAAGAAAAAAAAAAGAAAATATTGCAGAACAAGGACTTGAATTTATTTGCCATTAGAGCCAAGCACTCTGTTTAATTATTGTTATTATTATTTTACTTTATTAAAATACTGAGTTTATTTCACACATATATTTGTCTTCCTACCATCTCCATGTCTGACCACCACCACTACTATGTCTTATCATACATTCCATGCATACTTAAACCTAAGTAAGGGGTGGAGTTCCATCTTTAAGAACTAAACAGGCATTTCAGGCAACACATTCTTGGCAATGGGACCCAGACAACATTTATCAAACATGGTGCATTATAAAAAGGATAGCCAGATAGCAACTGTTACAGAAATGAAAGAAGATGGAAAGCTTTTAACAAATTGTTTAAACTGTTTTCTTAAAGAGACTTCCTCCACTGCCAGGGATCTTGACTAGCCTTCTGGTCAGTCATCCGGAAGCAGTTCTTCACATAATTGATGAATTTGGCTTCCACTTTGGGAAGAGAGCCACCTTTATCTATACTTGCTTGCATTTTTGCTTTAATGTCTTCTGTAGAACTAGGTCCTTTCAGTGTTTTAGGACTCTTCTCCTGTTTCTTGAAGGATTCCTGCCCTTTTGATCTTGGCATTGATGGTTTTGAGTCTTTTCTATTCTGGTTTGATTTTTGTGCATTTTTGGCTGAAGTATCTCATATTGATTTCTTCACTGGAGCATTCTCTTCAGTTTCTTCATCATCAAAATCATCGTCATCATCATCGTCATCATCCTCATCCTCGTCCTCATCATCCTTGTTGTCTTCATCAGCAGCGAGTTTTACTTTTTTCTGTGGAAACTTGCTGCCACTTCCAGGGGCAGATTGCTTTCCAGATATCCTGAAGAGTTTTACATATTCTTCCTCTTCCTCTTCCAACTCTGCATCTTCTTCCACAGCTACTAAATGCTGTCCACTAATCTTCACAGGCCCTGAACCACACTTCAACCTTAAGACAACAGGTGGTGTAATTTCAAAGCCTCCAAGGGAAACCACTGGCTGTACAGACATTTTCAAAGTTGCCAGTGTTACTTTAATTGGACTGCCTTCATAATTCATAGCCTCTGCCTCAACAATGTGCAATTCATCCTTTGCACCAGCCCCTAAACTGACCGTTCTTAACAATAACTGGTGCTCATTTTCACTGTTATCCACCTTAAAGTGGTAATCTTTGTTGGCCTTTAGTTCACAACTGAAGAGTTAATTCTGGGGCTTCAGAGGGCTCATGTGCATATCCACTGAATCTTCCATGGAGTGGTGGCGTGCACTTAGGAGGGAGAGAACGCGGATGGAAGTGAATGAGTGCTGCTCCACAGTGCAGGACGGAATCATGCCAGGGACTCTGTTTAATTATGAATAACAATGACCCTTTGAGTATTTCCCAACATGAAGCATCACATCTTCTATAGAATTTTGTCCTCGCTTATATCACTCTGGTATGATGTATAAGTTACCAAACCAATATGCATCTGTTACCAGTGAGGCCATGTATTAAAATCACTTTGAAGCTAAGAAAGAAAAGATAGTAGTCATGATGTGCTTGGAAAGTCTTATCATTATCAGATTTAAGATGCACTCTGTTATGGGCCAGAAACTAGGTAAAAGATGTGATCCTCTGCCATTCTGTGATTTTTTGTGCAGGTTAGATCTCAGGAGTCTACTTCTTACTAGGCAGTTTTGCCAGATGTAGAATTCTCCGTTGAAATGAGTATCTTTCAGCACTTGGGAAAACTGTGTCATTTCCCAGTGGCCTTGGTGGCTTCTGATGAGGCACCTGTTTTTCCCTGAAGAGTGTTTCCCTCCTCAATGCAAGGTGTCATTTTTTTCCCATGGTTGCTCTCAAGACTTTGTCTTTGTTTAGTTTTCATAAGTTTAATTTTGATGTGGCTTGGTATGGATTTCATGGGCATTCTGTTTAATATATTCTGAGCTTCTTGAATCTGTGGGCTCATTTTGAACTTTAGAAAGTTTTTTTTTTTTTTTTTTTTTTGTATTTTAGGGGAGGTTCTACAGGATTTTCATGGTCTCACTACTAGGTAGGACTCATAGTGATCCGCCTGTTTATAGCCTCCCAAGAGCTGGGACTACAGCACCTGCCACAACACCCAGTCTCAATTGCTGTCTCAGCATGTGCTGGGGTTGGGGGTGCGACAGCAAGGAAGGTTTTAACTACTGTTTGTTCAAGTTGTATTTTAGCCTCAGCCTCTTTCTTTCTTTCTTTCTTTCTTTCTTTCTTTCTTTCTTTCTTTCTTTCTTTCTTTCTTTCTTCTCTGTCTCTGTCTCTCTCTCTTCCTCTCTGTCTCTTTCTCTCTGTCTCTCTGTCTCTTTCTCTGTCTCTCTGTCTCTGTCTCTGTCTCTGTCTCTGTCTCTCTCTCTCCTTTTTATTTTTGGTACCAGGGGTTGAACTCAGGACCCTGTGCTTGCCAGGCAGACGCTTAAGCCTCTGAGCTATCTTTCCATCCTCCTCAGTCTTTTCCTAATCCTCCTATGATTCAATGACCCAGAAGTCAGATCTTTTGTTATAGTTCCAGTGGTATGGGATGATATTAATTAATTAAGCTTATGTCTTCTCTGTTGTTGCTATGACTGCTTCTACTTCACATCACCTCTCTTCTGTTGTGATTGGCTAATTTCTATTCCTCTCTCTTCTGGTTCACAGACTCTTTTCTATGTCCCCTCCCGTGTCAATTAAGATTGTTTATTGACTTGACTAGACTCAGAGGCCTCTGGAGAAATGATTATATAGTAAGGACAGTGACCTCCTCAGGGCATGAAGCCATGGATGAGTTCACAGCCAAAGGGCTGCCAGGAGTTGGGGTGGAGGTGGAGGTGGAGGTGGAGGAAGAGAGTCACGGGGCATAACCTTGTGGACTCTGCCTGACTCATGCATTCCCTTCTTTCCAGCCCAATCTGATTGCTGGCCTTCATGACTTGAGCATGTTGCTCCACCATAGCCTTTTGCCATGATGTCTTCTCCTTGGCGTCAGCTCACTATGGACAGGAATCTGTGAAACCAGGAACTAAAATATGAGTGTCAAGAAATTGACCCCACCAATGAGAAAGGTGACCAGTACCCCCATTCTGCTACTGAGCCCATCCTCTGAGCTTTTTGTCTTGGTTATTGTTTTTTCTTTTTTTGATACAGAGAATCAAATGCATGGCATCATGCTTGCCAGGCTGCTAAGCTATATCTCTAGCCCAGCTATTACACTTTTTACTCCTATAAAAGTCCATTTGATTATTCTTGTATTTTGTACTTTCTCTGCTAATGCTTTTTGTTTGTTTCACTGTGTTCATAACTGCTCATTCACACTTTTTTATTATGATTATTTCAAATCTTTATGACATATTTCTAACATCTTGGTCATCTTAGTGTTTGCCTCTATTGGTTGTCATTTTTAAAAATTCAGTTTGACATCTATCTTCTTGGATGTTGTTTGGGTATTTTTAATTGGACTCTGGGCATCTCCATATGAAGGTGTAAGTGTACTTGGGAATGTACCACCAAATGGAATTCAAATCCAAGCATTTCGGTCAGTCTCAGGTGCTACCTGAAGTGGAGGCTCTGCTGTTGTATAAGGATGAACATTTCAGTTCCCCTGATGTTCCTGCTGACATCATTTTGGGCGGACTATGCATACTTGAGCAAAGTTGAAAGTTCTGACTCTCCAATAGGGGAAAAGTTACCTCACTGCTGTTGGGGAGGGGTAGAAGTCCAGGCTGCCAGGGAATTCTCCCCTCTATCACAGGATGCGTAGAATCAGATGGTGGGGATAATGACCCTGGCTCCCCACTTGTCCTTTTCTGACAAAACCTTAGTGAGTGTGTTGAGACTCATGGTTAAAGTCTTGTGAGAATGGGAGGCCAGGGTCTTTTATAGTTTCTGCTAGTTGTAGAAACAGTGCCATCTATATTTCTGCAGTATGTCTCTGGTAGAGGATAATTACTATTTGAAACTCTCTCTCTCTTCCAAGGCTTTCTTTTCCTGACTCTTTGACTACAGAAAGCAGGCATTGGTGGCAGAATTTTTTTCTGTGCCTTTTGATAGTTTTGAGTCACCACCTTCTTCAGCACTGAGTGTGGGATGGAAAGGCAGAAAGAAAATGCAAGGAGCTTACTACTACATTATTTCTCAAACACTTAGCCAGTCTACCTTCTTTTCTCTACTTTCAACAGTCCTCTTAAATTCTTGAATATGTAGTGTACAGGAATTTTATTTTGTCTATACCTAATAGGGTGTGGAGGACCACCTGGGTGACTCTCCTGGAAAGAGGAGCAGTTGTCTCTATTTTAGCTGAGCCTGATGCTATTTCCATGTATTGATATGTACAGAGCTGGCTAGGACTTTTCTTTGTCCCCTCAGTTGGCCTTAAGCAATGCGTATCAGTCCAGCTTAGGTGCTGATGGTGGTCTTTGAAGACAGCAGATGTGTTTCCGACACCCTCGACCTCCTTGTTACCTTGTGTGAGCTGAGAGGAGGCAGGATGAAGAGCCACTGTTCCTTGTTAAGCCTTCAGATAGAGGCTATCACTTCCTGGGGTTTGAAAGATTACACATCAGAGCTGAAGCACTGACCCCAGAGCATTAGATACTATCTCCATTGTGTAATGCCGATTACTGTCTGCACATCCTTCTCTTTGCATATGGCAGAGATAAATGCAGGCCTCCTCCCTAGTCCAGCTCCCAGAATTCACCTACTTCCTGCCACTCTCACAGTCACTCCTTCTCAAGCCGCTCCTTTCTTTATAAATGAGTAAAACCCAGGTTTGGCCCAGGGTGGAGGTGTTTGTTCTGGATAGCCAGCATCACAGCTGGATCTAGGGTCATTTGACTCCCCACAACTATAAACATGCATTAGCATCTTCATTCTCACCATGGATTGTGCTGGATGTGGCAGATTGTAATTAACAGGATTCCAATAATTTATCCATAGGATTACAGATATAAACTTACTGGACTGAGATGAGGACCAGGAAGGGCTCTCTATCCTGGGGAAATAGCAAACTCTTTCTCCACTCTATCCATTAAGATAGGAAATCTAAGCTTCTTGCACAGTTTTGACATGATCAAATCTATGTTCAGAGGACCCTTCTAATTTTTATTATGGATAACTCACAATGGGGTGGGTGAAGGTATAATGGAACTGTGGAAATAGGGAGTCTAGGAAGAGGACCATCACATGCTTTTGGCTTAGAGAAGAAGCCATAAGGGTAATTATGGAGAAGGTGAAAGGAGGTCAGATTAAAGCTATATTTAGAATATAGAGCTACATGGAAACAGGGACACACCCACACCCACAAGGTGAAAGACTGCAACAGAGCTGATTGTTTAATAATTTTAGGTTCTAGAGAATACTCCAGAATATGCCCAATAAATTCATTTTTTGATACATGTGGAAAACTGGAGTTTTTCTCACCCCTCTTCTTTCTATCTCCAGAAAAGTCTTAAGTGAGATAGCAAATAGAAATGAAATCTTTCCTGCAAAATATGGCAGTAATTATGCATTGAGGAGTAGGCCAATGTTAACAAGAAAAAAAAAAAGGATTTTTCTTGAAGATTTTAGTTCTCAGAACTTAGATAGATGCAGGATCTCTTTTATTGGCAGAGTACACAAGGATCTATGTTCCAATATAGATTGGGAATGTGGCAAAGACTTGGTGGGTGTTGCTTAGACTCAGAGGTGGGCTGTGAGTATGGGAAAGGGTACAGAAATATGGGAGTAAGAAAAAAAAATGGAAAGAATGGCCAGTAACACACATACATCTGTTTCACAATCTAGATAAGTATTTGGAAATGTAATAATGTAAAAAATTTGTGCTTCTTTCTGAATTCTGTGTTGAATTCCTTTCCTAGAACATAAAACAACACCTACAACTTCAAAGAAGAGAAGTTTCATTTGGTTTGTGGTTTCAGGGGCTGTAGTCCATGGTCATTTGGCTCCTGGGTAAGAATATCGTGGCAGAAGGGAACCATAGAGCAAAGATGCTGAGTTCATGGTGGCTCCGAAGCAGAGCAAAGAGGAAGAGGTCAGGGATCAGGCACACACAGGAGCAAAAGTCTTGTCTCCTAGGTCCACCCAGGCATTCACAGGAGCATGCTGTATTCACTCCCTTGGCATCCTGTAGGCCAATCAATTTGATCAGTTAAACTTAAGCAGTACACGTCATGCGTATTATTTTGTCTTCACACAGTAAGATTGTCTTTGCCCATTTTCCTGATGTTGTGAGCAAATTGAAGGGATATTCATAATTTTATTTAAAATTACCTTCTATAAGTTGCAATCAAAGAAACATAACAGTATTTTGAGGAAGATGATATAAAATCAAAGATTATAAAAGCGGAGGTTGGGGGTAAGCACAACTGTGGATGTGAAGCCCAAGACTTGCTAATGAGATAAAATAATTGAATTATAAATTTGGCTTTAAACTTCCTGGTAACAGAAGTTAACTTGTAAAAATAATCAGTTATAGAGATTCAGTTTCCCACAGGAGTCAGCATACCTGGTCCTCAAGAGAAATAAAGGTGACTACAGAGACAAACTCTGCCAGGTCTTGCATGTGGTCTTGTCACTTGATGCTTACAGTTGAAAGGACACCATGTTTATTTTCAGTTCACTTGGTCAGGTGATAGTCTTTCAGCTCTGATGCAGGGTGACACTGCAGAGGGCACACAGGGGGAAAAGATGTTTTTCTCACGGCAGCCCAGAAGACAGGATGAGGCAGGCGGGAGATCTGCCTTCCGGGCAGGCCTCCCTGGAGTCTGCCTCTGCAGATCGGGCTTCCCTTCCAATACCAAGTCAGCTGTATGCCACCACCTTCCAAAAGCCTTGTTTCCAGGGGCAGGAGGCCTTTGGGGGATGGTTTTAATCTGAACCATAACACTTATATTTTATATAAGTATACCAATTTATCAGACATTGATTTACCAACTGGCCAACTTACCATTTATTTATTTGTATTAGTGCTTGTTTACCATGCATAAGGATGTCATTCATCATAGAGAATTTCTACCTGTACATAACATAGCTCATGCCTCCTTCTTTTTTCCATTCCACTTCAATCCTTCTTCCCCTCCCCATTAATGAAAGATTAGTTTTCACTTTTATCAATCCACTTTCTCTTCCTTCCCACCCTTCTCCCCTCCCCTTGTTCCCCTTCCCATTTGAAACTGTTCTTTCTACTTCCCAATACCCAAAATCTGCCTTTGTTCTATATATACTCTTCGGCTTTCTTTGTTTAAATCGCAATATTGAAACTTGTGTGTCTGATTTATTTTACTTCAAATTATAGTCTCAAGTTCCATCCATCTACCTAAAAATGTCTTTTTAGCATTATAGGATTTTGTTGTATACAGACACCATGTGTTCTTCATCCGTTCTCTTATTGATGACCATATGGACAGCATCCAAGATTTTGCTATCATAAATTGTGCTGCTATGAACATGGGTATGCGTCTGTCACCACAGTATGATGCCTTTTGCTTTCTAACACTTTGGGGAAGATCCCTAGAAGGGGAATAGCTGTGTCCAGTAGAAGTTCTAGTTTTAGTTCTATTGAGTAATTACCACACTAATTTCCATGGTAGTTGTACCAGTTGATACTCCCACTACCAACAGCAGAGAAGGTTTCTTTTTCTCCAAAGGCTTGCCAGCATTTTTTATTGTTTGCTTGCTGAAGCAAGACAAAAATCTCAGTGTTGTTTTAATTTGTGTTTCTCAATTGACCAGTTAATTTCATATTTTTATTTGCTGTTTGTACTTCATCTGAGAAGTGTCTCTTTATTTCAGATGCCTATTTTTCGATTGGGTCTTTCACTGGGGGAGGTCTGATTTTTTTTGTGTGTGTTCTTTATTAAATATTCTAGATCCTTCTTCTGAAGAATAGCTGGTAAAATTATTTTTCCATTCCAGGGGTTGACTCTTCACTCTGTTGGCAATTTCTTCTGCTGTGCAAAAGCTTTTAAATTCGATGTGATTCCAGTTACACTTTTTGTAACATTTTCTGTGTCATTGGGGTCTTGTTCAGAAAGTCTCAAGCCTACACCTATACCTTCAGGAGTTACCATTCTGACTTCCAGCATTATGTGTTTAAATGCTAGATTTTTGATCCATTTCAAATTTAGTTTAGTGAATGGTGAGAAATATGGGCTGTTTTAATCTTTGGTATGTGAAGATCCAGGTTTCCCAGCACCATTTATTAAACAGGCTATCTTTTTCCAGGGAAGGTATTTGGTCAGTGGGCTCATGATACAACAGCCGAGTGTGCTTCTTTTTTATTTTTTTGGCAGAACTGGGGATTGAACTAAGGTCCTTGCACTTGCCAGGGAAGCGCTTATTCCACTGAGCCATCTCCCCAGCCCCCCGAGTGTGCTTAGGGTTGTGTCTGCATCTTCTATTCTGTTCCATTGATTCCCAAGTTTGATTGATTTTTGTTTTTGTTTTGTGCCAGTCCTGTGCTGTTGTTATCACTGTAGCTTTGCAGTTTAACTTCAAATCAACCATTGTGGGGCCTCCTACCTTACCTTCTTTTTTAATTTTTATTTTTTATTTTATTTTATTTTTAAAATAATTTTATTGAGAAGCAATAGCAATGAAACAGTTTCAAAACCGATTAGTAGGACAGTTTCTATAATTAATACATTGCATATTGTTGTCTTCTGAGTAGTTATTCATAGTACAAGATGCAGACATGATATCCTGTCCACAAATGCTATTAGAACAAATCTTTCTATTCATTGAATTAAGAGAAAGTAGCTGTATATCTATACTAGCTGTTTTGAATATACAGATACAAAATGGTCCTTCATTTGTGTCCCCTTTTTTGTTTAGTTTTGTCAGAGAAGGGTATTCCATTGTCATCTAAATACTGTAGGTGTGTGAACTCAGCAAAATATTCCAATATAGTCCAGTAGTCCATAATAGTAGTGGGTTATCCACAGGACTGGCAATGTCAGAAAGTAAAATTCATATTAATATGCTGAGCTGTACTTTACCTTCTTTGCCCCAAATTGCTTTTATTATCCAAGGGCTCTTCTTCCATATGAACTTTGAACTGTTTTCTCTAGTTCTGTGAGCAACGCTATTAATACTTTGATAGTGATTGCATGAAACCTGTGTGACAGTTTTGGAAGTATGTTCAATTGCCAACATACTCTTCAATGTAGTTTTAACTTTGTTTTTATCAAAGACATGGTTATGAATGAATAAATAGTGCATTCACAGATATTTTGCACAAGTAGATATGCATTCTTCATAAAAATTTTAATTGAGAGAAATATATATACTTATGGTTTAGCAGACAATGTTTTGAGTGTTGTATGTTATCAGTTGGAGCCAAAAAGAAATGGTAGGAAGACTGGATTAACATAATCTCAGAGATCTCACTGAGTTTAGCCTCTCTCTAAGTGAGCCCTGAGCCACTGAAACTTCTCACATTTGTTCAGGCTAGGAAATATTCATAACTAATTTTAATATTATAATCATAACTAATTTATAACTAATATTCATAACTAATTTGCTTTTATTTATTTATGGTTTTTTTTGGCAGAACCAGGGATTTAACTCAGACTCTTGCACTTGCCAGGAAAGCACTTATTCTACTGAGCCATCACCCTTGACCTTTTTTTTCTTTCTCTTTTTTCTTTTTTTTTGCATAACTAATTTGGTGTAAGAGCCTGTTATTAAATATGTAAATGCTTATTCTTATTGTTTTAAAATATTTTTTATCTTTTTAATCTTTTTTCTTCATATTCTGAAGGGACTCGAAGTTTAACATATCAATACTTGACGGAAAATACCTGTTCCGTGTTATGTCTAAGATGTTTGATATTCAGATAGATAGTGAGGTTAAGCTCAACTGCCTATGTTATAAGGTAATAATATCATTAAGCTTCTCTTCTGGAGGGTTAACAACTTAAGTTTGAAGACCAAAAATTAGAGAAAAGGAAGGGCTGCAAGGACAGCCAACATTTTGGCCCTAGCCTTTCAAGGTCAGTTTAGGACTCAAGACATAAGAGAACCTGTACTGTAACATCATTTAACTCAGTTGTGTCCAAATTTTCTGATCAAGGAGATTGTGGGGCCAAAGGAATGTGATCGATGATGTAGTGTGTGCCTAAGGAGAGTCACATGGAAAGAAAACATTCTCTCAGTTTCCCAGAGAGCAAATTGATCAAGCAATTGCTGTGATTCATCCATATGGCTGACACTGACAAAGGATCTACAAACTGAGATATAAGGATCTACAAACTGAGGTATAAGGTTTCAGGTTAAATCCTGAAGGGATTTGACTGATCTTATCAGATACAAAAGTTACATTTCTTGTTATATAAGTCTTACTCTTTCTTGGTCTTAACCATCCAGCAGAAAAGTACAGAAATGAAATATGAAAAGTAAAGCCATATTAATATGATGAGCTGTAAAATGCTCAAGTCAACAACTTCGGACACTGACAGTCTTATGGAAAACCCATTACTATTATGGACTATTGAACTATATTGGGATATTTTGCTGAATTCATGCACCTATAGTATTTAAATGACAATGGAATGTCCTTCTCTAACAAAATTAACCAAAAAAGGGGGATACAAAAGAATGACCATTTTGTATCTGTATACTCAAAATAGGGTAGATATACAGCTCCATTCTCTTAATTCAATGGATAGAGAGGTTTGTTCTAATAGTGTTTGTGGACAGGATATCAGTTCTGTATCTTGTACAATGAATAACCACTAAGAAGACAACAATATGCAATGTATTAATTATTGAAAATGTGCTAGTAATCAGTTGTGAAACTGTCGCATTGCTATTTGTTTCTCAATAAAAAATATTTTAAAAAATGAATACAGCTGTGTGGCTATAAATAAACATATTATTTATTCCTAGCATATAATATGTGCTCAGCATGTTCTAAATGAACTATGCATGAAATGTACTGGAGAGGAGAGCTGTAAGGAAAACATAGGAGATTAAACGTAGGAGAGCTGTAAGGAAGACACTGCAGTAAGCTAGGTAAAAGACAGAAGGTCAGCATTGAGGTAGAGAGAAAAAGAAAGTGTGGAGAAATAAGCAGGTAGGGACAAAATAGAGCTCAGGGTGACTCAGCCCTGAAGTATATCAGTTGTATGTCCCAGGGTGAACCAAACTCTCAGAGCCTCTGTTTCTTCCCCTGTAAAAATCTCCTCAGTAGCAGTGTTGTGAGAATCTCAGGGAAAATTTAAATGGAAGTACTTTGTCCAAGCCTAACTCATGTCAAAAACTAACTTGTGCCAAAAATGAGCTTGTGTGAAGAGATATTATAGTTATTGTCACATTCTGTCCTGTGACAAGATGGGTTGGTGCTAAGGTTTAGATGACAAAAACCCCCCCAAAGGCCCATGTGTTAAAGTTCTGGGCTGCAGCTCATGGTGCTACTGGAAGATGGTGGAATGAAGTTTTAGGAGATATTGCCTAGTTGGGGAAAGGTGGGTCTTGGAAGCATCACCCCCAGAGGGGTACTGAGACTCCAGCCCTTTATTCTCCACTTCCTGGTTGCCATGCCCTCTAGGCATGATATAGGTACTACCTTGCCATATGACCAAGTGTCATGGGGTCAATCATCAATGGACTGAAACGCCCAATCCTCTGAGCCAAAATAAACCTTTCCTCTTTTAAGCTGATTTGTCTCAAGTATTTTTTATCATGACAAAAAACTGACCAACACACTTGGTCAGAAAATAGTCAGTGGTTTTCCTAGCATTTGTATTACCCTGGTTTCCGATGGCCTAGTGCCTCTGGTCTCTAAGGCTGGTGCTATAATTTCATGAGCCATTTTCTCTTCAGAAAGTCCTGCCAAAGTCACAGGAGGCCAGGTGTCTCCTGTACCAGGAGCTCCTTTGCCTTTAGAGCAGTTCTCAGACTCACCTAGAAGACTCATGAAGAGTTGGACTGCTGGATTCTAACCCCAAAGCTTGTGGTGCACCTGTCCCAGGAAGACGTCCAAGAATTCACAGTCTTAAAAAATGCCCAGGTAAGGCTGATGCTCCTGATCTTGGGTCCACTTTGAGAACTGTCTTAAATGAACATTCAGTTAATTCCTTTTCCAGGCAAAGGATCATCTATTCTTCTCAGGTGATAGTCCTGGGAAAAATCAAGAGCCACAAGAAAATTTCTTATCTATTTTTCATGTGAACTGTGCTTGTGACTGTTTTCATTGACTCCAATGTTTTCAAAGCATACAAAGAGCAAAGGTGCTTGGCTCCAAAACTTGATATCAGAATTGCTTTCTCATTACCAGGACTTACAACCAACCATCAATGAATTAAAGGAACAAAGGTGTATTTTTCTCACATGTTTTAGAGGTTTTAGTCCTTACTCAGCTGACTCCGGGGGAAGCAGCATGGGAGAAGGACTTTCCAGGAAGGAAAACTGCTCACGTCTTGGTGGGGAGGAAACAAAAAGAGAGGAGAAGATCCTGGAAAGGAGATGGGACACACACTGGTGACCAGACAGTCCCAAGTAGACCTCACCTCCTAACAGCAGTTCAGCTTTCTTGGCCCCGTAACTCATTTACCATCCAAAAGCCCAAGAGCCCATGAGGCTCTTGGGGGACATCTTGATATCAGCCATGGCACCTGGTGTGTATAGTTTCAAAACTATGAATTCCCTGGACCAAGTATATATCTCCTATGATCAGTGATAAGATTAAGAATTCATACATATCAAGGACATAGATCTGCCACAGCCAGTATTGGGTCCCCATGTGATAAATACTAACTGTTTAATGTTATTATTCCAAAGTAGGATTCATGTTGCTAATTGTTTTACAGTTCTCACATGAAAGTGGTATAAATTTCAATAGCAGATTTGTGTCCTACTTCTGAAAATGCGTGTGATTACACAGGGAGCACTTTAATAGCAAATACCTAGGTTTAACTAACATATTTTTCTTAAGACTCAATTATTTCACTTCATTGTGTTTTATTATAGTGAATGATTATATGCTTCTCTCTGTGCAGATGTGAATGCCTTTTTAAATAAGGTGAATCTTATATAAATAAAGAATTTTTCTTTGAAAAAAATAAAGAGCCTGTTATTTAAGTCACCTTCTGGCATTCACCAAACTCTAAGTGTACATATCAGTCTTTGGTAACTTCCCAGGTAAGGAAACAAAGAACAGACAGGACACCACGCCCAGGACTGTTACCTTTTCTCCAGCTTGGCAAAATTCTAAGGGGCTAGTTTCCTTAGGCTCTGTTCTATGTTTTTCTCCCTTGGGACAGTAAGCTTCTGCCTCCTATAGTGATATTTGTATAAATTATGAAATAAACACATAAATTAACACATATTAATTAGCTTGTTAATGAACAGGGAAATTAACACATGTGTGAAATTGACACGCTATCTCCTGCATTTACTATTTGCAGTAAAATGCTGAATATCAACTCTTTTAGCAGTTTTGAAGTCTATAGTGTGTTGTTGTCAGTTATACTCACTATGCTGTACAACACATCTCCCTTTAAAATTGGTGTGATCATTTTCTCTTTCATTTTTTGTATCTTGTGTCCAGAGTTACTGTATTTTACTTTTAAATTTGAAAATGGTACCAATACAATGATAAGAAATTGGAATATTGGGGGCTGAGGAGATAGCTCAGTAGAATAAGCACTTGCCTGGCAAGTGCAAGGCCCTGAGTTCAATCCCTGGTACCACCAAAAAAAAAAAAAAAAAAAAAGGAAAGTAGAGAAAAAAATCCCACAAATATTCACCATTCCGATGTCAGAGCCCAACATATTTTTTGTATAGCAACTTCTTTCTGTTCCTTTCTAAGCATAGCTTTTAAAATTATAAGCAAAATGTAGAATAGTTTCAATTACTTGCAAGCACTTTTGTTTTGAGACTGAGTCTCATAGTGCATTTTTCTACTTTTACTTCCATTGGCCACGCTTTCAGGGGTCATGTAGAAAAATACCATTGCTCAAACCAAATCCAAACAACTTCCCCTGTGTTTTCTTTTACTGGTTTTACAGTTCCATGAATGTATTCTCTTTTCTTGCAATCTCTTCTCTCTTTGTTCCTCAGTGTTCCACTCTTTGTGCTTGAGTTCCCCTTCCCTTTGTCAGCTAAGCTTCCCACAAAGTCAACAATGAGTCTGAGACAACCAAAACATTCCTTTTAATACTTTTATAAAAGTGAACAGTAGCAAATGGAAACTAAAGAGTTCAGACAGAAATAAACTTGCAAAATTAGACATTCCTTGAATTGACTTTCAGTAAATTGATCCACAATTGCTTTGCATAGTATAGTGAGATAGACTAGCTGTGGTTTTCAGGAAAAATCTAATAACTGATTTCATGAAATTCATTCTTAACAATCCTCAGTAAAACTGGGTAATTTAAATTCTAACTAAGTGAAAGCAACTTGGGAAAACATACTATTCATCAATCACATTATGTTCAGTTAGTGAAATGAATTGTTTTTCACTGCCTGGCATGGTCCTCTGGGAATTCTGGTCCAGGGCCTTACCTGGATCACTGACTCTTTTGAGTCTGATGCAAGTCAGTGAGGATTTAGCAACAAGCAGGCCTCTCATACACCACTGAGCTGCGCCGTCATCACACTCAGGCTGCCAGTTGTCTCAACTGCCAGGCACGTACATGCCGATTGGATTAGTGCCTGAGCAACAATGGTTGTTAAATATTTGAAATATTAACCATCCATTATTACCACTCCATTTTGAATAATGTGCTCAGGGGTTCTGGAGCTGCCCACAAATGTACTCCTGGGCCACTGGGACATATGGACCTCATGGAAAGATCCAGAATTGGAGATAGGCATGGACTGCTTTTCCTTGGAGCCATTTTCCATAAACAGAACATTTCTAACCCACATGCCTATTACTGATGTCTGTTACTTACCTGAGATGAAGGCTGTCTACATTAGGGCTGGCTTCTGGGCATGCTTAATCATGATTTAGCCAAATTTGGGCTATATTCCCAGCTTTCAGAATAATGCCCTTAATGTTGTTTCTGAAGGCCCTTCTGAGGTTTGAGCTCTTGATGTCCAGCAGCTTTTCTCATTTTGAAACCATCCCCAGAGCCTCTTGGGGGGATTGCTTGGCTCTAGTTCCTTTCTTCTCAGATCATGATGTAAGGACAGCCACACTGAAGTCCTGTAGGAGCCCATTTGAAAGGCAGAGTTCATTCTTAACCCAGAATCTACATCTTCACAAGACCCCAAGGTGATTTTTGTGCTGCCAAGATTTGAGTAGCAAGTCATTAGTAAAGATGGCTTTGATTTCTTTAGCAAGAACGCAGTTACCCCAAACTCAGGAAAGTTAGTGGATCGCTTGCTGAGACACCCTGTTCCTTAGCAGCTACTTTACTTTAGATTCCTTCCTAAGTGAATCTACTTGTAAAGTCAAGTAAGGTCTTCTGCTTGGTGATTTTTCTTTTCCGGTGAGAACTTGTTCTTGAGATTGATTTTGGAAGAATGTGTATAGCTGACTATCTTGTAACAATAATTCCCTTGAGACATTACACCAGAACACTGCAATTTTTCATTCAGCAAGAAGAGAAATAACTGGAATGCTGTAAAAAGACTCATCCCCTTGTAAGTCAGAAGTTTTATCTCTAATGTTGATGCCAGGAAGAGTGAAGCTTGCCAGACAAAATACAGGACACCCAATTAAATTGGAATACCAGATAAACAGCAAATTCTTTTATAGTATAAGAGTATCCTGAACTTTTCAAATGCCATCCATTTGAAAACATATGCACAAAACATACATATACTAGAAATATCATTCACTGCTTATCCGAAGCTCAAGGTTACTGTGTTTTCAACATTTTTGCTATTTCCTTAAATGAGGCAAATTAATTACTAGTCAAAAGACACTGCTTGAATATCACAATTATTTGTTTCTTTTGCTATTCTGGGAATTGACCCTAGACCCTTGGGTATGCTAGATAATCATCCTGCCACCGAGCTACATCCCCTGTGCTTGTATTTACATTAGGATATAATGTGAAGGTAACTTGGGAGGTGCCTGAGGTCATTTTCTTGGGGTTGACACAGCCAAATTTATTCCTATCAGATTGGTGACGAAAGCAAACGGAAGAGGCTTTGAGTCTGCGTTAGTGTGAGTTTTCCTTGAGAAATGAGGATCTCTTTGGTGTGGTACATGAAGCCTTTGTACAGTTCTCAAATTAACCCCCTTGTGTTAGGGAGCCAGGGATGCTGCCAGGCAATCAGCTGTTGACAGCTGCTGATTCGTTAGAGACTTCTTGCAGCTGTGTGCTTGGAGGTGTTACATTCTGGTAGCCCTGAGTCCACAGCTGCCAAAAGGGGGATTATCACAGCGTAGCAGAGTCTGCTGTCTGGGAGAAGCTTTCCCGGTGGCTCCTCGGCAAGGAAACAGGAATACGCTTGTTAACTCTGCCTTACAACTCTACCAAATTAAATTTGACAAGTACTCCAAAGAATGCACACTTTTCCAGGTAACCAGTTTTTTCAACAGCTTAGGTGATATGAGAAGTAATAAATGGGATGGTAATTAATTCCATGGGTAACTTATTCCTCTGAATTTAGTCTGGCTTGGGCTCTGATACGATGTGCTTCTGGGTAATTATAAAGTGGATTATGCCAGAGTAGAGTTCCACATCAGCAGATTTTTTTTTTATAAAATTAAATGCTGTAAGCAAACTGTTAAAAAGACTGATTCATTTAAGTGTGCAGTATTTTGCATCATCTATAAATGGCAGCTTTTTTTCTGTCAGATATGGTGGAATTGAGTACTCAGTTGAGAAATTCACACTTCAATATGAATTTCCCCTTAGGAATTCTTTCTAAGGAGAAAGAATTGGTTATTTTATAATCATTCTTTTTCATTGAAAAAATTTATTACATTTTTAGAAAAACACCTTCTGAGGGCAAATGTGGAGCAACTCCAGAAGCAGAGAATCACGAGAGGTTTACATGTAGCCATAGTTCACTATCACAATGATTGGCCTTTGCTTTAACTTCCTCTTCCTACAAAGGATTACTTCAAAACAAATCCCAGATATTGTACCTGTTCCACTTCTACAAGTGATCTGAGAGACAGAGCTGTCCTTTCAAGACATAGGTGCTATATCCGCATCACCAGTAGTCAGCTCTCTAATAACTCTAGGGGTCTTATTTTCTCCATTGTTTTATAAATATATTGCTATATTTTGAAGTTTGAGCTGGCATCAAAACAAGGTCTCATTTAATCTATGGGTGTTTTTATCTTTTCCTTCATGTTTTTATATACTTTCGCTGTTGTTAATAAAACAGGCATTTGTTCAATAAAATTTGCCTCATGCATCTACTTCCTGTAAATTGATAGAAGCTTCATGAAAATTAGGCTTCATTATTTATTTTAGAAAAATTACTTTTAGGTGGTGCCATGAATTTTCGTTATGATGTACCTGAAATCGGATTGCATCTATTTGTGGCTGTAAAATAGTGATATGAAAATTCATTTAATTGCTGAATCACTCTACATAGAAAACTTTGGTTCTGCTAACTAATTGCTTATTATGAGGTATAGTGCCTATAGAGGGAAGCAGAAATAGCTCACATTTTCTCGTTTTCTTTATGAGTTTATGAAATTGTTTTCATTTCTTATGATACTCCAAAGGTATGAGGCATATGGATAAAAACCATTATGTATCGAAAGGTTTAAGCACTTTGTGCTTTAATCCATAGCAGTTAGTATACTTACTGATCTATCACACCCCAGGGAGCCCTTTCGAATTGATTCCTGAGTTCTTTAGTCAGGATCTTATCTTAGATGTCTTAGTTCAGTCCTTCCATACCCCTTGAGGTGTTTCAGGCTCATTCTCATAGATTTTCTGCCCCATCCCTAGAATTACCATTTCTCTAAAGAACCCTGGTTACTTTTTCTGCAAAATACAATTAGAGACACTAGGGTGATTCGTTACTACCAGGCAGGACACTGCTTGTAGGTATTTTTAAGAACCATGAAGGTGTGAGATTTGGCCCCGTTGTAACTTACTAAGGTAGCCTTCCATAGTTCTGTGGGTGGTAGTGGAGGACAAGAGACTTCTGGGAAATTCGTATGTCTGCCCCAGGCTCTGGAAGGAGACAATCTGGCTGTCTTCTAAGGTTGTTGTTGTCTGCCTAAACACCCCTGACATGGAAGAGGGGCCGAAGGACAGCTGGCGCCTGTGCTCTCAGGATGTGTGCATCTTTGAGATGCAGCTCGCTGTGTTTGTTACATAGGTGTCTTCAGCGGACATTTAAAATTAAGCAATAGGGGGCCAGGGAGATGGCTCACCAGCATAAGCGCCTGCTTGGGAGGTGCAAGGTCCTAAGTTCAATCCCCGGTACCAATAAATAAATAAATAAGTGATAAATTGATTATAACATTGGCAATTCAAATTCAGGATGATAGTTTTCTTTATTTATTGTATTTAGTATAGGGTATACAGGATCTCACTACACAGATCAGACTCAGTGACTCTCCTGTTTTCAGGCTCCCAAGTGCGTGCCACCATGCCCAGTTTCAATTTTCATCTTAGCATGCCCCCAGAGTGAGGCCGGCACGGCACACTGGGGATCAAACCCGGCCACTGCATCTGCCTAAGCAGGCGCTTTAATCCGCTGAACTATTTGGCTGGCCCTCTACTACTTTTTAATTCTTAATTTTAAATCATTATTTACCCTATCCCATGAGAAGCCCTGTAAAGCAAATAAAAACTACTTAAATTTCATAGCAATGGGCACATAAGAGATATAAATGCGCAAATGATTTCTTTGTGACTTCTTTACATGTGTGGTTCTGAAGTTAATAATGCTCAGCTGCTCAGCCACCTGGGACACCTTTATAATTTTATTAGTGCATTGCTTTACCAAGGCCACCAATACCAAATATCACAGCTGTGTGGCTTCCTGAACCCAAATATTTGTCTCACACTCTTGGAGGTGAAGCCACAGGACTAAGCTAGTAGCAGACTCAGCTTCTCCAGAGACCTATCTGCAGATGCCACCTTCTCTCTGCATCTTCAGTTTGTCCTCGGTGTCCCTTCTACAAAGTGTACTAGTCATATTAGATTAGGTCCCACCCTTGTGGCTTCAGTTTCACTTTCTGAGGTCCCAGGTGTTAGCATTTAACGTATGAATTTTAAGGGAGATGTCATTCAGTTCATACCAGGCAGTACCACTATCTCCAGAGAGGTTGTGACATGTTGTATTCCCACCAGCGATGCTTGCGAGGGCCCCCTTTGCCACACACCACCTGTAGACAACACTGTCAAACTTTTCAACTTTGTCCTTTAAATTTTTAGTTTAGTACAGGGTCTCACTACATAGATTGGACTTGTAGTGATCCTCTTGTTTTCAGCCTCCCAAGTGCTGGGATTATAGGTGCACACCACCACACCCATCTCAATTGCTGTCTCAGTGCGCCCCAGAGGTGAGGCTGGCACAGCAGGCTGAGGTTCAACTCTTGACATGTAGATCAATGCAAAATGGTATCTCAAGATAGCTGTTTCTGTGAATTATTTTGTTGAAGTATGACATGTGAGTCATGTTCCTCATCCTGGGGACTCTACAACTCTTAAAAGAACACATGTTCACTTGCCTATAGGTACAGCCCATGGCTGGCTGACCCCCCCAGGCAGGGGGATATGGCAGAGGGGATTGGCAGAGGAAAACATGCTCATGTCATAGTAACCAGGAAGCAGATAGCAAAGGGAAGAGCTGGGGAGCGAGATACACCCTTCAGGTCATGACTCTTACCGGCCACATTCTTTCTCCTAATAGCAAGTCAGAAAGTCACCATAATGATCAGCCACCCTCCACAAACCCTCCCTAGGAGCCCATGAGGGCTTGGGGGGACATTCTTCAATTAAACCACAACAGATGGACATGCAGCAATGCTCACAGTCTGATGTATGCAGTTCCACTGATGTTTGTGAATGTTGCTTATTCCAGAAATCTCCCTCATATTCCTGCTCATGGAGTTCCATGTGGAAATGACCCTTAGTTGGCTTCTATCACCGTGCATCTCTTTTTTTTTTTTTTTTTTTTTTTTTTTTTTTTGTACTTTAGGAAAGGGCCTACAGGGTGATCTACTAGATGGGACGCGTAGTGATCTGCCTGCCTGTTTACAGCCTCCCAAAAGCTGGGATTACAGGCGTGCACCACCATGTCCAGTATGCCCCAGGGATGGGGTCGGCACAGCAGGCCCAGGGATCAAACCCCTGGCCCCTGCACCTGCTTGCAGGTGCTTTAAGCTGCTGAGCTATTTGGCAGGCCCTCTTTGGTTTTTTTTTTGTTTTGTTTTGTTTTTTTTTGAATGTTGATATTGCAGGTCCTCTCTGTGTCTGGCTTACTTTATTCATAGCTGTAAGACTCATCCTAACCAGTTGGCGCAGATGGCAGCAAGGTGGGAGACCTCAAGGCTTCCAAGGAATGCCAAGTGCTATATGCCAGTCTGGGTCTCGTCCAGTCTTTGCTCTCTGGCTCCAGCTGGTAATGCTCTGGCCTCTCGTGGCCTCCCTACTTCCACTCGGAGAGTCGGGTGAGTGCCTGGACTGCTTGGCTATGGACTTCGGTGGACTGGTACCACCCAGCAAGGGTGGACTGACAGCTGCCAGTCTGGAGGTGTTCCCACAGCAGTCCCAAACCTCACATCTCGGGCTGCAGTTGCTCCTGCTCCTCTGCAGGCACCCCAGCCTGCTGTCCATGTGCAGAGCCAGGAGCCCCTGATGGCCCCCATGCCGGCTGCAGCAGACCCCCAAGAGCAGAAGCAGATGCTGGCAGATCGCTTGTTCCCACTCATCCAAACAATGCATTGGAACCTGGCTGGCAGGATCACAGGCATGCTGCTGGAGATCGGTAACTCCGAGCTGCTGCACATGCCCGAGTCCCCTGAGTCTCTGCGTGCAGGGCTGGAGGGAGCTGCAGCAGTTCTGCAGGCTCATCGTGCCAAGAAAGAAGCTGCCCAGAAGGTGGGCGCTGTTGCTGCTGCTACTTCTTAGACAAGGAGAACACGATTCAAAAACGAAATACTCCCTCATGGAATTGAGCTCAAGGTTTGAAGACTGCCTAGTTTGTCCGACGGACCTCAACAGCACAAGTCGCCAGTTGAATAGGTAGTTTTGTATCAATAGGTCAATTATGAAGCACCTAGAAATTTTCCATTATGAAAGTATGTTCTCTAAGTTCTGCTATGGCCCGGACTTTTTTTTTTTTTTTTTTTCTATTGTGGGTTTTGATTTTTTCCCCAGAAATTGGTTTTATTTGATGTATCCAAGTCTTAAGTTTCTCAGTAAAGAAAAAAAAATCTCCATAAAAAAGACTCATCCATAAACATCTATTGTTTAACACACAGTGCCATATATAAATATCCAAAATGTTACTTATTATTTTTGTTGCTGATGATGGTGGGATTAAGGATGTTTTCCACTTTGGGGATATAATGAATAACACTGAGCCCAAGAAATAAAAATTTTCAACTTTTTTTTTATTTTTAAAATCTTTTATTTATTTATTTATTTATTTATTTATTTATTTATTTGATACAGAGTCTCACTACACAGCTCAGACTCCTAGTAATTCTCTTGTCCCAGCTTCCCCAGAGCTGGGGTTAGAAATGTACACTACCACCCCCGGTTTCAGAGGCTGGTTTTGGTGGACAGCTTGGCGTGTGGCTGGCACCACATGGCATGCAGTACTGGGGATTGGCCCGGGTCCTTGTACTTGGTAGGCAGGTGTTTATGCCACCGAGTTATTTCCACAGCCCATCAGCTTTAGTAAGTAAGAGTGTTCCTCAGTAACTGTGTTAATATATTTTCCAAACAGCAATTACTACGACTTCCTATTGATACCAACACTTGGCACTGCTAGTTTTAAAAATTACAACTACTTGGTTGGATACGGGGTGGTTTCTTATTGTAGTTTTAACTTACGACATTTTATTTTTCTGATTATGGTCTGAATTATTCTTGATGAGTAACAATATTGAGCACATTTGTTTTTTGGAGATTTGCGTAGTATATCCTCTTTTGTGAAATAGCTGCTCAATAAATTGATCACTTTTTCCTCAAAGGTTGTGTTTTCTTTGTATTTTACTTTATGCCTTTCAAAAGGGTTGATTGAAAAATGTGGTGCATGCTTAATTTTAAAACTTTTTACTGCAAAAGACATAGGGCTCCTAATCCCTTCTCTAAATATTCCCCTCCGCTTCACACACCCTCATCCCGTCATTCTTAGCACTTTCTGAGGCAGCTCTACAGCTCTTATTTCAGGAGTATGTGTATGAGATGTGTTCAGGAATACAGGGAATGTTTCTGACAAACCATGTCTGACAGGCTTATAAATACATTATGGTGTGGGGCTGGCAAGATAGCTCAGCAGACTAAAGGGCCTGCTTGAGCAAGGATAGGCAAGCACAGGGAACGCTTTGACCCCAGAACCACATGCCACACCTGCCCCACCCTCTGGGGGGTGCTGAGAGGCCACCAAGTCCAGGTGTGGTGGCGCATGCCTGTAATCCTAGCGCTGGGGAGGCTTCAGGCAGAAGGAATACCATGAGTCTGAGCTGCATAGTGAGACCCTGTAACAACAAAATACTATATATGAATAACAGTGTGTTCCTATCTACCTTATTTATCATACCTAGCATGATGCAATTTACAACTATTGCCCAAAGTAAAAAAAAAAAAAATACCATGAAAAGTAAAAGCATTTAATCATTTCGAGTCATTGAGGTAGGCACAACAGCACTACCAAAGAATTTATAGAACTGTTCTAGAAAGTGGCACAAGTGATAGGATAAGTGTGTACAAAAAGAAGAGATTACTTTGGGGGTTGATTGATTAATGGCAATGTATCTTTTACTGTAAAAATGTAAACAATTCAATGGTGTATTTTTTTTTTTATTTATATATTTCGTAAGGGTCTCACCATGCAGCTAGGACTTGTAGTGATCCTCCTGTTTTCATCCTCCCCAGTGCTGGGATTACAGGCCTATGCCACCACACCCAGACTCTGTTGCCAGCTCAGTGCACTCCTGGGGTGGGGCTGACACAGCATGTGGGACCAGGGATCGAACCCAGGTCCCTGTGCTTGCCAAAGCAGGCACTTAGTCCACTAAGCTATCTTGCTGGCCCTTTAAATGGAGTATTTAAAAATATATTATTTATTTGATACAGTGTCTCACTATGCAACTTAGACTCCTAGTGATCCTCCTCTCTCAGCCTCAATAGCTCTGGAATTTCAGGCATTCACCATCCACCTGGTTTGGGGGCCAGCTTGGCATGCCTTGGGTTATGGGGCCAGCACAGCATGAGGTACTGGGGGTCGAATCCAGGTCTTCGCACTTGCCAGGCAGATGTTAGACCACTGAGCTATCCCCCTAGCCCTAAACAGTGTATTTTAAAATTACTCTTGGCAATATATCCTGTGTATGAATTCTTTCCTGGATATAGGCTACTGCTATTATGTGGTACAAATTAATGTTAAATGAATTATTATTTTATAACTGCTATAGGTTTACAAAAATTGCAGGTTATAGAGAATTCTCGTGTGTTCCATACACAATTCCCTTTATTATGTACATTGACAAAAGTATATTTATTATAATTAATGAACCAGTATTGAATCTTTATTTTGCTCCTTTTTGCTTCATTTTGTTCTTTTTTTTATTTTTTTCAAAGTTTTATTGATAAACAGATAGCAATGAGACAGTTTCAAATCAAATCGGAAGTACAGTTTCAACAAATATTACACTGCATATATTCTTCTTAGTGGTTAATTGCTGTACAAGATGTGGACTTGTGATCTTATTTACAAACACCATTAGAACAAATCATTCTATTCATTAAGAGAATGCAACTATATATCTATCCCAACCACTTTGAATACACAGATACAAAATGGACATTCATAGGCATACCCCATTTTTTCTAAGTTCTGTTATTGAATATTATAGGTGTGTAAACTCATCAAAATATTCTAAAAGAGTCCAGTAGCCCATAATAGCATTGGGTCTTCTGTTTAACTGGCAATGTCAGAAATTATTGACCTGAGTCCCCCACAGCTCAACTTAACAGCATGGCTTTATTTCCTATATTTCGTCTTCATACTTATCTACTGGATGGTTAAGACCAAGGTAAAGCAGGACCTATGCAACAAGAGTTGTAGCTTTTTGGTCTGAGAAGGTCAGTGAAATGCCCTCAGGATTTATCCTGAGATCCTGTACCTCAGATTGTAGAACCTTTGTCAGTGCAGCCATGTGGATGAGTCACGGCCATTGCTTGGCCAATGTGCTCTCTGTGAAAGCCTGAGAGAGTGTCTTCTCCCCATGTGACTCTCCTTAGGCACACTCTATGTCATCGATCACTTTCCTCTTTGGCCCCATAATCTTCTTGATCAGAAAATTTGGGACACTACCGAGGTACATGACGTTACAGTACAAGTTCTCATATGTCCTGAGTCTTAATTGACCTTAGAAGACTAGGGCCAAAATGTTGGCTTTCCTTGTAGCCCTCCTTTTTCTCTAATTTTGGTCTGTAAACTTAGGTTGTTAACCATCCAGAGGACAAGCTTATTGTTATTATCAAACGATTTAGGCTATCAAGCTTAACCTCACTATCTCACTGCATTTCAAATATCTTAGGCATAGTAAGGAACAGGTATTTTTCATCAAGTATTGATATGTTCAACTTTAAGTCCCTACATAATATGATAAAAAAAATTAAAAATTAGATTATATTTTAAAAATAGGATAAAGAATTCTATGCTTCTCATGTTTGCACATAAGTCCAAAAATCTCACCATATACAACCTTGAAGCAGGACAGTCCCACAATATTCCTTTTCCTGTCTCTTGCTTTCATTCACCACCCCCTTCTTCTTGAACATCCACCTACCCGAGAGACATCTTAGCAGTAACTGATTGCTTCATTTTGGCTGAATGTTTTTTCCTTCTTCCAAGATTTCATGTAGGTTACTACATTTAGTCCTTGTACCTCCTTAGGGGTCTCTTGGTTGTGCCCATACTTGTTTCTGATGGCCTTGAGGAGTACTGGTCAAGTGTATTGGAAGAGAGCCTTCTGCTGGAAGGTGTCTGATGTTTTTCAGTGGTTACACTGGTGCTCTCTCTGTGATTTTAGGAGGAAGACTGTCCAGGTAAGGTGCCATTTTTCTATCTGATATATCAAGCATGACTAAAGTTACCATGGCTTGTTGCTGTTGCTGTTGACCTTAATCTCCTGATGGAGGCAGTTTGTTTAGTCTCTCCACTGTAAAGCTTTTCTTTCTTCCCGTATTCTACCATTTGGAAAGAAATTACTTTATATGGTCACTGGGTGGAGAGTAGTGGTCTCCAACTTACAGGGTGTTCGTCCAAAGGGGAGAAACACTTCCCCTTCCTCATGTACTAATTTACTCACCAATGTATGTCAATATGGACTCAATGATATTTAATTTACGTTTTGGATTATGTTATCAATTTGCTTTATTTTGCTCCTGAAATTGCCTTAACATTGGTCAGCAGAACCTCTTTCCTCTGCCTTCTGTATGGCTTTAATGTACTCTACTGTTGTCATCTTTCTTTTTCTTTTTGTGTCATCCATTTTGCAGAGGTCTATCGAATTGGTTAGCTGTCCCCAAGATTGACTTTCATCTATTTAATACTCCTCAATTTTTGTTTTATATTTTATTTATTTTTACTGTTTTTAAAAAACCTTTTCAACCTTTCCTTTCCTCATTTTTTGAATCTTTCATTCTTTATTTCTCTCAGTCCTTTCATTGTTACTCTTTTTGTTACATTTATAAAAAGTGTTCTCTATGTTGTTAGGATCTCAGTGAAGAAATCCTCCAATAAAAGATTAAAGGAGGGCTGGGGAGATAGCTCAGCAGTCTAAGCACCTGCCTGGCAAACATGAGGTCCCTAGTTCAAACCCTGGTACTGCATGTTGTGCCGTACATAGGTGCGCACACACACACACACACACACACACACATACACCTTGATTTTAGCCTTGAGACTCCAGTACTAAGGGCTGATGTCCTAGGATCTGAGTTGTGGCTACCCATGAAATACTGTCAGAAGAGGGACCTCAAGTATATTATAAGAGACAAAATCATAGAATGTTTACATTCTCTTCATACACTTAGAATGTTTTTATAATATGCTAATTTTTACAATACAAATTTTAATCATTGTGCAGTGTTCTAGTGTATTATGGAAACAGAACTTATTCATGTGTTCAGTATATTTCTTCTTCTTCTTCTTCTTCTTCTTCTTCTTCTTCTTCTTCTTCTTCTTTCTTCTTTCTTCTTTCTTCCTTCTTCCTTCTTCCTTCTTCCTTCTTCCTTCTTCCTTCTTCTTCCTTCTTCTTCCCTTCTGTACTGGGAACCAAACTTGGGACCTTGTGCTTGCCAGGCAGGCACTTATGCCACTGAGCCATATCCCCAGCCCTTCATGTATTCAGTAAATAATTATTGTTGCACATATAATTGCTTCTAACTTTTACCAGGATTCTGGATATTACTACAAACACTTGTTTTGTCTCATAGGAATGATATGTCAATGTGTATATTATCAGATTATCTTTCACAATTTTCATTTGCTCACTTGTTTGGGTGCTTTTAAAATTATTTAAATTTTTATTGCTTTCATACAAAATTGACAAATTACAGTTATATATATTGATGAGGCAAAAAACAATACTGAAGTATGAATACAATGTAGACTAATCAAATCAAACTATCACATCCATCATTAGAAAAGCTTTTTTGTGGCAAAACATACAAAATCGTCTCAGTAACTGTGAAATGCACATTTTAATTTACTGTGTTGCACAATATATCTCAAAGAAAGAAAGCTTTTCCTCCTGTCTAATTCAGGCTTTTATCCTTTAATGTTGTCTCTCCATCTCACCAATCACAGCTGCTGGTAGCCACAGTACTGCTGTAAGTCAATTTAGAGACCCAAGATGGGGAGATAGCTCAGGGGAATAAGTGCTTGCCTTTCAGGTGCAAGGTTCTGAGTTTAATCACTGGTACCTAAAAAAAAAAAAAAAAAAAAAAGAATTACACTAGCAATTTGGAAGACAAAACTGTATTCCTTCTCTTGGTCCACTGATATGGTGGCTTCTCATTATCCATGGTTCCATTTTCTATTCTATTTTTCTTTCTTTTTTATGTATTTAGTACAGGATCTGCAAGGTCTACAGGGTCTCAGTATGTAGATCAGACTCACAGTGATCCACCTGTTTTCAGCCTCCCAAGTGCTGGGATTACAGGTGCACACTACCACGCCCAGTCTCAATCGTTGCTTAGAGCACTTTAAGGTCGAGGCCAGCATAGCACACAGGGGATGGAACCCTGGCACCTGTGCCTGCCTAAGCAGCCACTTTAGTCAGCTGAGCTACCTGGCTGGCCCCATGGTTCCGTTTTCATTGACTTCAGATTCTCAGGGTCATCAGTAGTCATAAGTCGTAAATGAACTAGTCCAGAAATGAGCCATTCTTAAATTTCAAATTTCTCAATGCCCTGGGTCATCTCTTACATCCACGTATCCAAGCTATACTGTACTATACATAAGAAAAAGCAGTATGTACAAAGGGTAGTAGTATTTACACTTCAGGTGTCCACTGTCTCATTTTGGGACATATTTCTCAAAAGAATCAAGACTACTATGTTCTTATGTAGGTGTATATCTTCTGGGTTTGACATTCCTTAAGTTAGAAAATGTGTTCAAGTGTCATCAGACTTAAATAATAAATGCTTCAGTATGCGTGAAACTCCCTCCACATGACACACTTGGGTGGCATTGTCACTCTGTGGTCACAATGCCTATAGTGTCCTAGAAATACCACTGCATACGTTTAGCTGCCACATGAGGCAGGATGTTATAGACAGTGAATGAAGGAGTAGTGTTTCATGCATCAAAATGAATAAAATCTACCCTGTCTTGTGATAGCTCAAAGAAGTGATAGGGTCATTCAATGGGGAAAGACTGGAGAAGGTGTCAGGCAGCAGCGGGCCCTGGAGCTCTTCTGCTGCAAGACCCATGCAGGCAATAGCAGGCCTGAGGGCCCACAATGCAGGCTCTTGGGAAAGGAGGTGCTATAGCTATAGGGGTTACCCAAACCTCAGCCCTGAAGCCTGGGCTGAGCGCACAGGTGAGCCTGTCGAGCCAGGCAAATGAGCTCTTAAACATCTATGGTTGTGTCCTGATTCAGTAGTAAGAAAAAGTTCTTCCCCTGAAATTTACATGCACCTTATTGTGTGTGAATTAAATACTATAGGTCATGTAGAAGAACAGCCTTATTGGTTCCTGTGCTAAAAGGAAGAATTTGGGACTGGGGAGATGGCTCAGTAGGATAAGCTCTTGCTGGCAAGTGCAAGGGCCTGAGTTTAATCCCCAGTTCCACCAGAAATAAATAAATAAATAAATAAATGGAAGAATTAATATTTATTTATTTATTTATTTATTTAATTATTTATTTTGTGGGACTGGGGATCAAACTCGGGACCTTGCACTTGCCAGGCAGATGCTTACACAGCCGAGCTATCTTCCCAGCCCTAGGAATTCATTTTAAACATGCTTGTTCCCAAATTTAGACATTTACATATGGTTTGCTTAAAGTCAGCTACATTTGAAATATTAACAACATTTTTTTCTTCCTCTAACTCTGTAAACTATATACACTATATTTTTGAGCTTTGGACATTAAGTTCATGCCAAAATAGATCATTACACTACAGAACACCTGAATTAGTTTCTAGAGTTTGTAAAAATTAACACTTAGATGTAGGAACAGGGTTTTGCCAATAGTTAACAAAGTGTGAGAAGAACAGAAGGGAGTTTTCCTTTCCCCAGTGTTTCTCCCCGTGGCCTGGCCCCCTCAGTGGTGCCTGGTAGGCTGGTGCATTTGGAAACTGCTGTTTGCCCACTTTCCCTCATGATTTTGAAAGCACCCAACTCTGCACTGTCACGCAAGTCTACAGTGTTACGCCAAGGGGTCTGAAGTCATCGTGCTAGTGCCTGCTACAGCAAGAGGGCCAGGGCCACTGGAGTGTTAATTAGAGGAAATTTACAGTGTACTTCAGCAGTGAAAAAATGTTCTACAAGTGCCAAAGTTATTAAGATGTTTGGCAGCACATATCAAAAAGTGGAACGTTTTAGGTTGGCTTTCTTTTTAATCTTTAAAAGTGAAGGTGTCAGAAACTCAACTTTCAGTCCAATTCAACTGATGTGTATTAAGCACATATGGTTTTCCAAGTTTGTAGGACAGTGATAATAAAATTGTTCCCCTTAAGAGGTTGGTTATTTTAGCAGCTAACTAGGCAGAGGCATAGCTCAATGCAATCCAGGGGAATTTCTCTCAGAGGCACAAATGGTGTAGTCTGGGATGGCACAGGGAGTGATATTTCCAAATGGAGATAGTGGATCAGTTAGACTGAATTGTGCAGATAGGCTATGGGGCGGGGGCGGCAACATTTGAATGGAACTGACACTGGGGAAAGGGCATTTTAAGGAGAGGAAGCTGAGCTAAAAAGTGGGAAAAGCAATTAAGAATATAAGTAGCTCAGTTTTGTGCATCAAGGGCAAAGATGACTCAGATGGTGGGAAAGGGTGAACTAAGGGCAGACCTTAATTTCCAGGCAAAGGAGAAATAATGGAGGCTTTTAAGAAGGAAAGGAGCATGGGGTGAGGAGGTGATACCCTGGGCATGCCTGGACCCACAAAGTAGGCAGTCAGCAGTTTTTCTCAGAGAAATGAATGAATTATATTTTCTTAGGTACATTTTTAATGCTGACAACAGTTTCCTTAGCTGAGTCCTATTTTTCATTCAAGGCCACAGGTCAAGTTTCCACTACTATTCATGTGTGTTTTCTAAATATCTGCCCTCTTCGTTGCTGAAATACCTCTGTTTAGCCAGTCTTTCCCCAGGCCGCCCATCAAAGTTGACCCCCTGCATTCTGATCTCCTGTTGGAACTGGCTAAGTCCTCTTTCCTACAATCGTCTTGAGGAAAGGACAGCTTTGCTAGCAAGTCACTGAGGTACCATGGTCAGTGCAGCTCTTGGAGTTAATGGGGGGAAGGATGGTGGGAGGATGGAGAAATAAAGGTAGGAGAAATCTGAGGTCAGGTGGAGCTCTGTTCCTGGAGGGGAGGAAAGGAACTGCTCCACCACTACAGGATGTTTCTACGTATTTGGCAGGAGGTGTCACGTCACACCCCTCTGCCCAGAAACCCATTTTCATGGCATCCTCAGGGCATGTCACTTCTCAGAGCTGTGGTAGCTTGTTTGCATAGCTCGCCTGGGGGTGCTCTTGCTCCAGCCCTGTGTCTGTGCTCCATCTCCAGCGTCATCGGCTCCCCACACTGTCCTGTGAGCATTTCCCCATCGGGTTCTTTCTTCCCCCTTCCATGATTTCCTTCTGGATAATGCAGGGCTTGCTGTGGCTGTGTGACTGACTCTGTTATGATTCCTGTAAAACATGAGTCACTGCAAAGAAGAGTGAGAAGCACTCTTGAATAAGAACAAGATACCCAAGAAGCATGGAGTAGGAGGGGTTCTATGGAAGCATTTTTAAAATAGATGCTAACCAAGATATTGTCACTGTTTCTGCTGCTTCATGTGTAAAGGGAGAATAATATCCACTGAATGGTATCGCTACAAGAATTGAGTTTTAATATTTTTACAAAACATTCACTGAAGTGACTGGCACATGGTTATTGCTCCATTATTACTTAAAAACTAGACTGACATCTAGTAGATAGTCAAAAATATTTTTAACATGAAAAATACAAATATACTTTATGAAATTTGTCTTCCATTCTACAACCCTCCATTCTCTTTCCTTGCTCTTACAGTTTCTGTCTAGATGTTCCCTCAAGGTCTCATGCAGTCTTGCAATGGGCTTTTAAAGTTTGTGATTAGTTCATGGTCCAATGCTGAGATCCTGGATGTGAGTGCTACACACACTCTGGGGCGGGTTGCCTGCACACAATGTAAGGGAAGGAAAGAGGCCTGCTGTCTGCTGCTGCTCCTCCTCCCTTTTTGCTCTTGCTACTTTTGCTGTTTTCTCCCCCAATGAACTATTGCCTTCCTCCATGTGCCACTCTGCCTTGGAGCCAGCCAAGTATGGACTGAAACCCGCACAAACTGTGAGCTAAATAAACCTTTGCTTTCTGAATTCTGGACGTCAGGTACTTTGTCTCAATAATGAGAGAAAAGTAATCAATACATTTACCATCTTGCACCAACATTTTTAAGTATTTTTAACCTTGAGGAAAATACATATAATCTATGGTGAGACTCTATGCTTCTTCAGCAATCCACATGGATGAAAGGCCAAATGGCTATTGAGGAGGCAGCCACCTACAACTCTGAAATCTTTTGCTTTTCTCTAAGCACTGTTGACTGCCTCATTCAGAAGAAGCAGAGAAATCTCTGAAAATGTTTTATCTGATAAAGCCCACAGTTTTTACTCAGTCTGTTCATAGTACTTACATCCACAATTTATTTCCAGAGTAGTTTAAAGTTCATGCAAGGCAACTTTGCTCCTGACCCCTAGGATTATTTTGCAATGGCTGGAAACATTTTTGTTTGTTACAACTGGAGAGTGCTCCGGGAATTACATGGGAGGAGGACAGGGAAGCTGCTAGACACCCTGCAGTGTGCAGGATGATATTTCACCCAAAGAATCAGCCAGCACCAATGGTCAATAGTGCAGAGGTTGAGAACTTGGCTGAGGTTCAATCATCCAGTCCCATAGTACCAAGTGACAGTGAGGAACAGAAGATCTAACCTTAGAGAAGGAACAGACAGCAAGGCAGGCTGACTCCTGGGGACACCTAAGTCAGGAATTACAGGTTCATACAGATGGAAAGAGGCCATAGTGGGCTGAAAAAAATGAGTATTTCTCAAATGCATCAAGATAATGGGAATAGAATAGGGAATCCCATGGTCAGAGATCAGAGCTAGGTAAAACACTGCTTTTGCTTCTTTTCTGATGGGTGCCTTGTCTTAGTTACTTGTTTGTTGCTGGGAAAGAATATGTGATACCCCCAAGTTGAAGGAAGAAAGATTTATTTTAGCTCACAATTTATAGTAGTTTCAGTCCATGGTCAGCTGGTCCCGAGGTTGTGGGAAAGGGACAGAGCATCAGAGAAACAATATGGTGAGACTCCCTTCTTTCCCTTTTCATTCCAGGATGCAAGCCTATTGGTTGGTGTTTACCACATTTAGAGTGGGTCTTCCCTTCACAGTAAATCCATCATGCACAGCCAAAACTATACCTATCAGTGGGCTAATCCAGTATCACACACCTATGGTTCTCTCAGCCCCAAAAAGTCCTACTTATGAGTGCATGAAGCTTTGGGGGCACATCTAGACATCAGCCATAATGGGCACTCTCAATGGGATGAGTGGACACAGAAATAATCTCAGACAGCAGTGAGAATTATAAGATACAATACAATTTTAGTAATAGTTTACAGTGAAAGAAAAATGTCTGTAATTCAACTAGATTAATTTTTTTCAAATGTATTTGATAGAGTCTTACTACACAGATCATACTCATAGGGATCCTCCTGTTTTCAGCCTCCCCAGTGCTGGGATTACAGGCATGTGCCATTACTCCCAGTCTCACTGGCCAGCTCAGTGCACCTGGGGGCAGGGCCGGAGCCTGGTGAGGGGAATTGAACCTAAGCAGGTGTTTAGTCCACTGAGCTATCTCACTGAGCTATCTTGATGGCTCAGTGAGTTTTAAAATATACAAAATTCTCTGACATTGCCTTCAAAGGGCAAGCCTAGTTCTCGACCTGTGATTGAGTTGAAATTTGTGATTGATTTAGAAGGAACTGGAAAACAGAAAAACAATGGTATCTGACTCCTCAGTGTAAGTCACAGAAGCCTGGCTTGTTTTCTCTTTTGGATCATTTACCCTGGGGAAAGTCAGCTGCTCCGTCAAGTATACAGCCTCAGAAGAGGTAGGTGTGGCAAGGAACCAATGCTTGCTGCCACAGCTGGGTGGATAAGCCACAACAAACACAGACCCTCAGCCCTCATCCAGCAACCCATACGGTAGCACAGCAACCCTGAGCTACAACCACCAGGCCAACTCTCCCGACAGATTGTACAGTGCTTAGAAAACTAGGTTTTCAGATAATTCATTAAGCTGTGATAGCATAAATGTACTGGAGTAAATTGTACGTTAGAGGTATACAGGTAGCACATATGATGTTTGGATGTTATATTTTAAGTAGAGCTTTCATTGTGTGAGTGTTTGGACTTTGATTGAGAATTGCATGGTTAGGACACGTGTTCTTGACCTGGCTTGCCAGGATTCAGTCCTTATTCCTCTTCCTAGGCTTGTTCAACCTCTTGGGCTTCAAAACCCTTTTACTAAAAATAAAGACAACAATTAATATTTGTAAAATGCTCATTAGAATGTCTGGAACCTAGAGGGCAGGAAATACACATTAGCTGTGGCTATTTCTGTAGCTATATTCTTGTGGCAGAATTCAGAGAGAGAGAGAGAGAGAGAGAGAGAGAGAGAGAGAGAGAGAGAGAGAGAGAGAGAGCAGAGAGACAGAGACAGAGAAAAACTCAGGAGAGACCAAAAGCATAGGAATGAAGCTTTATTGAAAGTTAATGACCAACACTCTGACACTAAGTCAGGAAAATAAAATGTTAGCCCTCCTTTGGACTTTACCTCCAAGTTATATATTTTTCAGGTTTCCATAGTAACCACATTACCACATTACCTCATTCTCAGGAATTTTATAAGTATACCATGTAATTGTTACAAGGTTTACATTTTCCAGGCACTCAGGATGAAGGTAGCTTTTGTTGTTAAATATCATCATAAGAACAACTTCAGTTACTTTAGCATGAGAACCAAATTAATAAAATGCTTCTTTTTTGTTTGCCAACTTGCCTCTCAGTGAGCACTCTTTCCCCTGAAGTCTTTGAAAATTTTTCTATTTTTAGTACCTGGTAGAATAACTTCTCCAAGGGTTCTGGTCTCCCCTGTTATATACCCGGGTCCATCATAAATTTTTACCTACTGGTTAATGTCAATAGTAATTTTAGACAGTTTTCAAGCATAAAGCACATATATGGAACTTGAAATATAAAGCACAAAATGGCATTTAAACTTATGGAAACTTCTCAGGACCACCTTCCTGCTTCAGGGAGGAGAATCATCCCCAGTCCTGGCCAATTGTTTCCCTTCATGAGCACCCATGCACTTGGAGAATAGAGCCAGGCAGAGTTTTCTGTGAACAATCACACTGGGGCTCTGTGCCTGCTAGGTGTGAGTAGCCACAACAAGCTACCATTTTTGGAATATTTTCTAATTTTTTGAGCCTGATCTTGAAACAATGGAATTAATGTAAATTTTTAAAATTTTTGTTGGAGAAATAAAAGATGAAAAATGCATCAAGAGCATGTCTTTCCTGCTCAGAGTAGGGATGGTAGATTTCCACCATGTTTATCAGAAAGTGGTAAGGATAAAATCAAACTGTGTTGAGCTGTATGCACTTTTAAATACAGAAAATAGCCACACTGTGTAAGAGACACAGTGAATCAAAAACAGACAACAAGGTGCCTTTTGTTTTGTGGGGAAAAAGCTCTCCTTCATTACAACTGACACTATTTAGAAAACCGCAATGTCACCTCTAATCACAGTGCACTTTATGTAAGGCTAATCTGCTCACTTCACAGATTTTACTGAAATCAATGTGACTATGTTTTGTCATTTTTACTAGGATAACATCTTTAGCAACTGCATTTCAAATTCTTTCCTGATAGAAATTGCAGAAAAGATGAAGAGAAGAAACCACTTGGAAAAAATATAGCCTGTTTTTAAGAAGGAAAGGATTTTGAAACAAATTACTATAGTTATATTTTTCTATTAATAAATATAAAGTTAGTTTCAACTTTATAAGGTTTTATGAAGATGAGTTATTATTTTGAATTGGTAATTTAGAACAGTGTCTTGCACATAATTCATGTTATATAAGCGCTTGATAAGTACATTAATATAATAATTCTCAGGATGCAATAACTCAAGGTGAAATAAATGTTAATTATAATGTTCCAAGACAAAGATGGGTGATTAGAAGTTTTATAAGATTATAGCAGGTACATTTATTCATACAATTACTTACATTTGTTGACCAACCTCACAGATAGGTTTGTCAAGATCTTACAGGCAAACTAGATGGTTTGCTTGGGTGTTGAAAATGCTTTATTCTTTCCTTTGTTATTGTTTTTTTCCAACTACTTGATTCTAGGGGATGTTTTTAGATTTTTTACTTACTGTGTTATCAAATTCTTTTTGTCAGAATATGCCTTAGACTTATTATATTGCTTATTTATTAAAATATGACCGTGAGCAGTAAAAGGCTCAAGTCAACAACTTCTGATATTGCCAGTCCTACAGATAATCCACCACTATTATGGACTACTGGACTATATTGGATTATCTTGCTGAATTCACGCATCTACAATATTTAAATGGCGATGGAATATGCATCTCTGACAACACTGAACAAAAAAGGGGATACAAATGAAAGACCATTCTGTATCTGTATATACAAAATAGTTAGGATAGATATACAGCTACTTTTTCTTAATTCAATGAGAAGAAAGATTTGTACTAATAGTGTTTGGAGAGGATATCATGTCTGCATCATATACTATGAATAACTACTACGAAGACAACAGTATGCAATGTATTAATTATTGTAAGTGTCCTACTAACCTGTTTTGAAACTACATCATTGTTATTTGTTTCTCAATAAAATTAATGAAAAATACAAATGTAACATAGTGCACCTCCTCCAAATACACTCACATGAGTACTCAGCCATGCAGGAACCAAAATTACTCATAAACATTAGGCAAGTTTCTACTAAGCCTCAGGTTTCTAGGTGATGAGAATTCATTTATACTCAAGGGTGATTGCTTCATTAAAGGAAATAATGGTGGTTGGGTATACTAAAGTTTTTATGGAATTAGTTTAAACTTTCTGTAATAATTTTAACCAGTCTTATTTATTATAGGCTTTATAGTTCACAAACACTTTCTAGAAATCATCTCATCTGATTCCCATAGCAATTTGAACCTCTAATACAAGTACTATTATTCATTTTTAATCTAATGAGGCCACAGGTAAAAGAGGATATTAACTGTCAAAGGCTGAATTTTTTACCCCAGCATTAAAACTATTTGTGGAATTAAGGGTTCTCAAACCTAAATTCTCTTCTTTACTTCAATTAATCAAGGTTTGATTTGTAAAGTAGGATTAAGGCAAAAAAATAAAGATGACTACCAGTATGTTTACTTTTTCTCTAAATATACTTTATTGTCTCTCCTTATTTGCTTAAATTCTAAATTTGAATATTAGTTATAAATGCCTATGATCTGAGGGATTCTTTTTAATATCTTAAGACTGGCAGAATGGCAAAGATGTCCTCCAAAATCCCCGTTCCTTTGATAGTCATCTATATTAATCTAGGTACCACTGTAAAGACACTTTACAGATGTAATTAAGGTTACTAATCAGTTGATTATAAAATGGAGAGATTATCCTTTATTTCTTGAGTGGGTATAATCATGTGAATCCTTAAAAGTCAATGAGGAAGAGAGTAGAAAGTCTAGTAAAGACTAGAGAGTAGAGTTGAAAGAAGTAGCATAGAAAGTCTAGTAAACTGAAGTAGAAAGTAGAGAAATTCAGGGTCTGATGACTTCATGCACCGTTACTGGATTGAGCATGATGAGACCAGGAGGGAGCACGAGGAGGAATGCTGACCACAACCTGTGTGTCTGAGCTAAGGGAAGAATCGGATAGCTGTGGCTGAGGTTTTGGTTTCAGTGTGGTGAGGCTCTGGGCAGAGATTCCAGTCAGACAGTGTCTGATTTTTTACACTAATAAAATTGTGAGATTAAGGAAAAGAACATGAGTGCTGTTTCAAGTCCTTACCTTTCTAATAATTTCTTATATGATAATACAAAATATATATGGATGTGTGCATTTGAAGTCTATGAGACTCAAAGTAGGATGGTGTGATGCTTTTCTGTACCACGTTGTTGTGCTTTCTCATGAGACTGGTTTCTGGCTCACTGAGATGAACAAGAGGCAGTCTCTCCTTACTTCATTGTCAAAAAGCGCATAGCTCCACAGAATTCTAAAAGGATTTTGTGCATTATATCAGGAGACTTTACTACCTCTTGTTCAGCAACGTTATTGCTTTACTTGTAAACAAAAACAGTTTGAACCACTTCAGGAGGCCAGGTATTTACCAACTGGTCTATGGGCTGTTTATCTGCCTGCACTTTGAACAGGGCTATGCATTTCTTTCCCCTCTAGGGATGCCATGGCTTCAGGGTACAGGGTTTTTTTCCTCTTTGTGTTGAAACAGCAAGCAGAAACACCAAAAGGACACCCAGGATTTGGACACAGATTGATTTACACGGATGGGCACTGATCAGGATCATTCCCAGAAAGCAAGCTCTGATCTCTAGAGGTCTAGGGCTTATACAGGATAAGCAAGCAGGAAGTACAGAGGCAGAATGGCTTTCAGTTGGGGATTGGTTTATACAATTTGCATCATAGGGACCAGCTATGCATCAAAGTGACCTAGCCCTTTCTAAGAGACAGAAACAAGTGAAACTAGAACAGTAACTATTACCTGGACAACCAATAAATGGGAGTTTACTGGCTGAGGGGAGAGGGGATATTTTCTGCTACAGTGTAATAAACTGATTTCCTAACAGTGGGGGCAGATTCCTGCTTCTTTCATACAGTTTAGGAAAAGTGCAGTCAGCAATATTAAGCCCTAAATACTGGACATATGTCTGGAGCACCAGCGCTGCTCCTCCATGTTCAGAATTGTGGCTCAGAGATTCATGGGTTGAACTCCTAACTCTTAGTACTACAGCGTGTGACCCTATTTTGGATAGAATCATTATTGATGTAATTAGTTAAAATTAGGTTCTGTTGGGTATCGGCAGGTAGGCCCCTCATTGAACTTGACTGATGTCCTTACACAAAGGGAAAATCTTGCCACACACAAGCATTTACACAGGTAAAACATTGTGTGCAGCCAAAGGAAGAGACTGAGGAGCTTCAGAAAAAGCAGAGGAAGCCACAGCAGCCACCACAGACCACAGAGAGAAGTGGGAGAACAGTATTCCCTTTTGGCCTCAGCAGGAACTGGCCCTGCTGACACTATGCTCTCTAACCTCCTGGCTCCAGAAATGTGACACAACAAGTTTTTGGCTGGGGATATAGCTTAGCAGCATAAGTGCCTTCCTGGCAAGCTCAAGGTCCTGAGTTTGATCTTGTGTAGTCCCTCTACCCCAGTCCAAATTGTAGATCACTGTAGCCTGAGCCACAGAGATATCCTGTTCTACATCCACGTGCAATCATTTTCTTTAATTAAAAAATATTTTTATTATTATCCATAAAGAATGCAATATGCAAAGAAAAACACCCCAAAGTATTAGAAATGATGCAGAACTTCACCAAACAGTGTGGCACTCCCAAGCGTTCTACAATCTGGCATCATCCTTCCTGAACCAAGTCTACCATAGAAACATGTCTTCATCAGATACCCAGAAGCTCTACAATGGAAGAACTTCGAGTAACAGATCCTAGCACAAACTATGACTGTGGGCAGTGTCTGAGGAATGTTTTATTGCTGTCATTTTAAAAAGTTAGCAAAACCACAAGAGATATTTTCATAGAAGCATCAGTTTCATAAACACGAATGATCATGAATTTTTCTAAAGTTAAAGATCAACTTGATATTTACAGTATGAAATTTTAGAATAGGGAAAATACTCAGAAAATACTCATGATTCTAATACCTTCATGTATCAGAAATGACAAGAAGCTGGATACATTTGACAGCATGTGTCTGTTGAATAGAACCTTACTTTAGTAAACAAAATGTAACTTTTCTCATCCACTCTTCTCAATCTTAAGTGTCCCGAATCAGCAAGTCAGTCAACGAAGGTCATCTGGGAGAGAAGCGGGAAATTGAGGAGGGAACAAAGGACAGAAGATGCGAGAAATGGAGACAAGACAGGATTCTGATCAAGTCTCGTTTATTCAGGGGAGGTGCTGGGTGTATATAGTGGAGGCATAGGGAAATGACATCGGCGGGTAAAAGGTGCGAGTAACTAGGCAAGCAGGTTATGACAGGAAGTCCCACATCCAGAGCATAGCAGGAGACTTATGGGAAATGGACGGGGTGAAAGAACTAGGAACTTAGCTCAGCAGAGGTAGGGGAAGAGGAAGTCAGCGTCACTAATGACACTGATGCACCAAGAGAATTTTACAGGTCAGAGGCACTCAGGTGACCATTAAGGGATATGTGGCACAGAGTCATGATGTGGCAGATTCACAGGATTTAGAAAGACTCACTTGCAATAATATTGGAGGCCTGGAGTTATTGTGCCTCCCACACTTAAGAGTGAGTGTTTCACCACAGAGAGAAAAGTGAAAGCCTAAGACACATCTTCTGTCCCCAGAATCGTCACATTACACATACTTTGAGCCATTGTCATCATCCCCCTCAGCCTGGCACCTTGATCTATGAAGTGGGGCCACATTCTTTTCTAGAATGTTCTGACACAGTGGCTGTGGAGGTTCTTTGAAAAATATGTTCAGTACATATTTTCCTATAGAAATATGAGGCCATTTTTGTATATAAGCATGAAAACTTAAATTCTTCTGTCACTGGGTCTTATTGGATTCATTTACCACCAGGATTTAGCTGAAGAGTAAGGAAAGTGGAAAGGACTTGAGGGCTGCAATTAGCAAGCACAGCGGAGGAGGATGGGGCCTACTGTGAGCACCAAAGCTACAAGGGAAGAGGAGGAGTGGTCTGACCATGAAGGGCGGCTTGTTTATTTCTAATAATATTATTAATATCATGTGATATTTCAGGCTATTCTAAGGCTGGAGTGACTATATGGATTTGCATATATGTAGATATATGTGTATACCTATAGAGTGCATGTATGTGTGTATATGTGTGTACACAAATACTGCAAAGCTTTGTGCAATGACAGCATGCATAACAAGTAATTTATATAAATATGGGAGCAACTTGGAAAGATATTCATAAGATTATCCAATTTTGAAAGATTTACCCAGCAACGCTTACCCCTACATTTACTAAATTTCATTAATAGGTGCAGACTGTAAAGAAGCCCCTAAATTAGAAGGTTGTGGAAAGAAATTCAAGTGGATAACCAAAGTGTGTTGCTCTAACAAAATCCATTATAAAATCCTGCAAAATGAAATCCAAAAAGATTAGAAAGACAGAATAGTATACTTAGATTCTTATTTGGAAAACTAGACTCAAGGTGTTGACACTAGATGAAGACCTGGACATTTATTAGAGAAGACCTCTCATGATTGTGAGGAGTGGCTTTCTAGAGAGGTTTCCTTGCTCTGCTGATGTGAAAATGAAACCAGGCCCTGTCTGTGAACCAGAGAGCAGGCATGCATCAGATATCACCTCAGTGGGTGGGTGCCTTGAGCTCGGGCGTTCCCAATTCCAGAACCGTGCAAAACAAATTTCTGGCTTTTCTAAGCTACCCACATTATGGCATTTTTGTTATCATTGCCTGAAGAGAAGAAGAAAGAAAGAAAAGAAAAAAGAGGAAGAAAGGGAAAGAGGAAAAGAGGAAGAAATTAAGGAAGCAAAGGGAAAGGCTGACCTGTGAGGGGGATTTAGGAAGTACATATTAGAAGTGAGGGTATATGCCCTGGATTTTACATGTTTATTTCTCGGATGTCCCTTAAAGATAAGGAGAGGAATTATTGGATTTTAATCAGGGTGTAACTAGAGTCAGGCAAAGAGTTGTCTCTGTGGGAAGATTTCTGGATTCAAACCCTGGAGAAAGCATGTTTGGATTTAATGATGTGTTCAAATACGAAGTGAGGATCATTTAGATTTACTCATAAATGTATTTATTGGCACAGCATGAGAAAGCATGTCTTAAGTGTGATTTTATTGAAATATGAAATGTGAGCCATATAGGGTTATTCTCAGGTATATTTCCTGCCAGAGCACAAGTTCTTGAAACTCTGTGCATGTTTCTTGCTCTTGCTTTAAGCAGGTCAGTCTGTTAGTTACCAGTGAGGCTAAATTCTACCAGAGACTAAGATTCATCTTTATCTTGACTGCAATAAAAAAATCTCTAAATTTCTTTCTATGAGGGAAAAGATGTCATGAAGATGTGAAATTACTTCTTTAAAATCATATTCAGGTTCTTCATTTTGAACCAGGTTGGTGCTCACTAAAACTTACCAGCCTCTTGAAAATATTACTACTACTGGGTAATTCTACTCTGTGAGACTGAATGTAGCTTAAAGACATCTAAATGCAAAATTCTGACTTGTGACACAAATACAAAATTACATGTAAATGTTTTATTAAAATCAGAAAATACATGAAAGTACAAAATGATAACAAAATGACTGGTAAGTATTCTGGAAATTTTGTATGTAACATTTATTGCGTCATTCTGTTTCCTATAGACTGAATAAGTCTGAATGAATTTCATGTGTTGGAACCAATGATTAATGAGTTAGTATTTGGATGTAGTAATTATGTCATAAGGGCAGAATTCTTATGAATTAAAAATTTTCCCTATGAAAGAGATCCCAGAGAATGTCCTTGCCCCATTTGGTACATTAGGGCACAGCGAGAAGACAGATGGCTACAAACAAAGAGCAGACACCTCCCCAGAAATGAATCTATTGGCACCTTGACTCTGGGCTTTCCAATCTCTAAAATGGGGGTAAAGAAATTTGTATTATTTATAAACTGTTTAATTTGTGATAATTTTAGAGTAATTTAAGTAGACTATAATGATATTCAAATATATAATCTCATAATACCCAAGTGAGATAACTATAGTTTCCTTTTCTATTCCACGGAGGGAGAGAGTGAGGTTGACAGACATTGAATTCTGATTAAATTCACACAGAAAGTCATGGAACTTGAATTTGGACATTTTGATGTGTGACTTTTTTTTGCTGTTAACCCTACTCTGTGTGTGTGTGTGTGTGTGTGTGTGTGTGTGTGTGTGTGCAAGTTGGCGGATATTTAAGGTCATATTGTATTTACACTATGGAAACCTGCTTTTTTCAAGTGGTTATAATATTGATGTATGTGATACATGATTAAGATTTAAGCTTTTGCTATCATATAGCTTTAAGTAGTGGCATGGTCAGGCAGAGTTTAAACACAGGTTTAAACATTAATGAAATTATTTGATGACTATCATTATGCAAGAGGAGTGGTTCCTATAGAACACATGCACAGAAGAAAACTGATTGGCTAATTGATAAGCATGTCTTCCAAACCTTGTGAGAGAGATCTGACAAATTCTTTTGAATTGTTGCTACTATTCAGGGATTTATGAATTTAGCCCCATTGTCCAAATCTGGACTACATCTTGTTTCTGCAAATAAAGTTTTATTGGAACACAGCCTCATTCATTTACTTTTATCCTACAATAGCTATATTTATTGACTGCAACAGAGACTGTATGGGCCACGAAGCTATAAATATTCACTGCATGGCCTTTGTAGATGGGAAGGATTTGCAGTCTTCATTTTTAAGTTATAAAAGTCCTTGGACTCCTGATATCTTGGAAATAAATAAAAGAATGAGTGGTGAGTGGATGGATATAGATGTTCAGAAACACAGTAGACTAAATCACCATGTCAATATTAAAAGAAATTTGTTGGCCATTTGCATTTTAGCTTTTGTGTCCATTAAACCATTTTAAAATGTATTATTGTCTATTTGCCAGTTTGATTATTAGTTCATAATTAGTGATATATGGACTGGTGAGGCAGCTCAGTGGCATAAGCGTCTGACTTGCATGAGCAAGGAACTCAAGGAACTGAGTTGGGTCCCAGGTACTGAAAAAAAAGAGAAGACAAGAAAAGAAAGTAATGATATTTATACATTGCCTGATGTATATTTCACTTTTAGTCTTCTGCTTTTTATATTGTTTATAATGGCTCTTGATATAAAGATCTTAATCATTTGGTGGTATACTTAATAAATCTTCTTTGTACATTTATTACTTATTTTCCTTCAATTAATCTATACTAAAGAAATCTTATTTTCCCTTGTTCACCTTCACAGGTATTTTCACTAGACTTTTCCATAGTTAGTCAACTGTTAACTCTTCAAATTATCTGGATTCTATTTTGGGAGAGAGTATAAAATAAAAACTAGCTTAAAATTTCTACATACTTAAAAGCAGTTATTTTGAGATATTTGGTGGGTCAGTCTTCTTTAGCTACTGATTTACAATTCCACTGTTATCATCTGCTGAATTCTGATTAACAGTTGCACCTCTTTCTGTGACCATTCACTTCTCCTATTTGTTCTCATATTATTCTCCAAATTCAGTTTAATTAATGAAAAAATTCTTTCACTGAGTTTATATATGTGTTTGATGACTTCTATTTTGTTTTTCAATCTGAATGATGTTTAGAATCATCTTTATTGTTTAAAAATATTAACCAAAGTTCAATACATAATAATTGCAATTATGAATATTTTAATGTGGATCTTGCATACATTTTTATTATCTAAAGAGAATATAAAATAGTAAAATGAGAAATGGAAATGATACAGGACTCCACCAAACAAAGCAATAGGAATTTGATAATTGTTGCTATATTGCATAATGTTGTCTTCAAATTAGTTGTTCTAATTATGAGATCTATGCATGCAAAATTGGTTAAAAAAAGAAAAAAGTTATAAGAAATTAAGAAGGGCAAGAAAAATAAAGTTTAAGCAACTTCTCCTATCTGTAGACCAGCAGAAATGAGCAGAACAATTATACAAGCCATTCTGCATATGTTCATAAATCTATCTCTCACCCCTCACCCTGTAATTTTTTTCATACTAGTTTTTCCTTCCCTTTGAACAGATTTTTTCTTTCAGTACCTATTGTGCCTTTCAGATTTTATTTACACTAGGGGGAGACAAAGTGATGTTTGCACATGTGGGGCTGATTTATTTCACTTATGAGTATGGTATCTAGTTGCATCCATTTAGCTATAAAAGCCTCAAATTTATCTTTATCTTTTTTATAGTTGAATAATAATCCATTGTGTAAAAATACCACATCATTTTTATCCTTTCTTCAGTTGATGGGCATTTAGATTGCTTCCAAGATTTAGCTATGACAAATTATGCTGCTATAAACATGGGTGCACATATATCACTCTGATATGCTTTCAGTTTTGTTTTGTTTTGTTTTGTTTTTTGAGAAATATCCAGGAGGAGAATAGCTAGGTTGAATGGAACTTCCAATCCTAATTTTTTGAGGAATCTCCACACTGATTTCCACAATGGTTGTACACGCCCATTAACAGTGGAGAAGTGTTCCATTTTCCCTGATTTTTAAATTCTTTAAGTGTTCTCGAAAGAAGTCCTTTGTCTGAGGGAGAGTTGGCTAATCATTCTTTGTTTGAAGTTGACATCATTAGCAACCAGAATACCTACCTCTGCTTTTCTCTGGGTTCCTGTCACATGAAGTGTTTCCCATCCCTTGACTTTTAGTCTATGAATTTTCTTTTCAGTTAAATGGATTTCTTGTATATAGCATACTATTAGGTTTTGTTTCTTGATCTACTCTACCAGTCTGGTTCTTTTGATTAGTGAATCGAGCTCATTTACATTTATGGTTATAACTGGTATGAATTGGTTTATCTTTGTCATGTTATTTTCCTGCTGTAGGATCCCTGGTTTTCTCTTCTATTTAAGGGCTTTCTCTGCTTGGTGGTTCCTTTCTGTAGCTGTACTTAAAGTTGTGGCCATTTCTGTTTCATTCTAGAATATCTGTCAGTACTCTTTGTAGGGTTCATATGGTGCTCATGAATTTATCCAGTGGTTCATTGTTGTGGAAAGATCTTATCTCCCCATTATATATGACAGATAGTTTTGCAGAGTTCATCAATAGGAGTTGGAAGTTGTTTTCTTTAAGGATGTAAATTGCTTCACTCTAAGCTCTTCCTGATTTGATAGATTGTGTTGAGAAATTTGCTCTGAATCTGATGGGCTTTCCATTATACATGATGTGCTTCTTTTCTCTAACAGCTTATAATATTCTGTTCTTTTGCTGAATTTCTGAGATCTTGATTATTATGTGTCTGGGTGTAGATTTATTTTGGTTATGGCTAATTGGAATTGTATATGCCTTACTTATTGTACACTAACCCATCTTATCTTTGATAGAAGTGACAAATATGTTCACAGGAAAAAAGATAGCCTCTTTAATAAATAGTGCTGGAAAAACTGGCTTTCCACATGCTGAAGACTAAAATTTTTAAGGAATCTCCACACTGATTTCCACAGTGATTATATACCGAGAGTGGAGAAGTGTTCCTTTCTCCCCACAACCCCTTCAGCATTTGTTATTGGCTGACTTCTTGTTGTTAGCCAGTATTTCTGGGGTGAGATGGAATCTCAGACAGGCATGATAGACTCACACCTATCACCATGTATTCAACTACAGTAAAAATAGATCAAATATTTAAATATTAAAACAGAGGAGAGAAAACACTCTCTCAGGCTTCCACAGAGAGCACACTGGCCAAGCAATGGCTGTGACTCATCCACATGGCTGACACTGACAAAGGTCCTACAATCTGAGGTACAGGATCTCAGGATAAATCCTGAGGGGATTTCACTGACCTTATCAGACCCAAAAGCTACAACTCTTGTTGCATAGGTCCTGCT
>NW_004524637.1:12141813-12153063 GCF_000260255.1 Octodon degus
TATTTTGCTGAGTTTACACACCTATAATATTCAAATAACGGAACTTAACAAAAAAAGGGGATACAGATGAATATCCATTTTGTATCTGTGTATTCAAAGTGGTTAGGATAGATATATAGTTACATTCTCTTAATGAATAGAGTAATTTGTTCTAATGGTGCTTGTAAATAGGATATCATGTCCTCATCTTGTACAGCACTTAACCACTAGGAAGAATGTATGCAATGTGTTAATTATTGAAACTGTCCTATCAATTTGATTTGAAACTGTCTCATTGCTATTTGTTTCTCAATAAAATTACGAAAAAAATATTAAAACAGAAACACTAAATCTACTTGAGAAAAATGTAGGTAGGAATGTTAAACACTTAGGTGTAGGTAGAGAGTTCCTGAACAAAAACCAAATTTCATGGGAAATACTTCAAAGACTTGACAACTGGGATCTCATCTTTTTGAAAAGTTTCTTGCACTTTAAAGTAAATCTCCAACAGAGTAAAAAGAAAATCAACAAACTGGGAAAAAAATTACAGCCAACTGTCCCTAACACAAATGCTTTCTATCTAGAACATATAAACAATTTTTAAAAATCAGGCCCCCCAAATTCAAAGACCCAATCCAAAAATAGGCATCTGAGATGAATATACACTTTTCAGATGAAGAACTCCAAATGGCAAGTAAATGTATATAAAAAAGTTCAACATCATTGGTCTTTCAAGAATTTTAAATTAAAACAACACTGAGAGTCTATCTCACTGAGAAATAATGGCTAATATCAAGAAGTCAGCCAATACCAAATGCTGAAGGGGCTGTGGGGGAAAAGGAACCCTTCCCCACTGTTGGTGCGAGTGCAGACTGGTATAACCACTATGGAAATCAGTGTGGAGATCCCTTAAAAAGCTAGGATTGGAGGTCTCATTCAAGGCAGCTACTTCTCTCCTGAGTATTTTTCCAGAGGAACTGAAATCATCATACCACAGCGTTATATGTGCACCCATGTTTATAGCAGCACAATTTATCATAGCTAAATCCTGGAAACAACCCAGATGCCCATCAACTGAGGAATCGATAAAGAAAATGTGGTATTTTAACACAATGAAGTATTATTCAACTATAAAACAGGATGAATTTGAGTCTTTTGTCAGTAAATGCATGCAACTAGAGACCATACTCATAAATGAAATAAATCAGACCCACATATGCAAACATCATACTGTCTCCTTAGTGTGAGAACCTGAAAGAGAAAAATGGAATCTGAAGGGTACAATAAATACTAGGAAAAGAGAAAGAACTTACTCAAATCGAAAGAGTTACTGAGTTGAGGAGAAGGACAGCAGAGGAAGTGGAGGAAAGTAGTATTTCTATGTATGTAAGCAGGATGGTTTGGACAACTGTGTTGTGGATTTCTACTAGGATATGGAAAGGAGTAGATTAATTTGTTTTTGTTTCATTTTGTCTATTTCTTATTTTCTCTTAATTTCTTATATATTTACTGTTTTCTATCTTCTTCCAATTTTGCATGCATATAGCTGGTAATATGCATAACTGGTTAAAAGACAACACTGCATCAGAACAAACACTGTGAAATTCATATTACTTTGTTAAGTGAAATTCTGTATCATGTGTAATTTTTCTGTTTTAACAATATTTTATACTCTTTAAACAATAAAAAATTTAAAAAATACATTTTAATTTTTATGTTGAGGAACTTTTTTATACTTTTACTAGGTTCTTATACATCAAGGACTTTTTGACAAATAACTTAATGACATGCCAACCAACTTATTAAGCTGAGCCATATTTTTCTTGCTAATATAATTTATTATATTATAAGGTGCTATTGTAAAGCCATCATTGATTTCATGAAATTCAATCTTTTTTAAATCTTTTTTTTTTTTTTAATTTTAGGGAAGGGTTTACAGGGTGTTCAGGGTAGAGCAGACTTGTAGTGATCTGCCTGTTTACAGCCTCCCAAGAGCTGGGATTACAGTCGTGTGCCACCACACCCAGTCTCAATTGCCATCTCATCGTGCCCCAGGGGTGGCGCCAGCACAACAGGCCCAGTGATTGAACCCCCGGCCCCTGGGCCTGCTTGCAGGTGCTTTAATCCACTGAGCTATTTGGCTGGCCCTTGGAATTCAATCTTATTTGCCATTAGATGTTGTTCTTTAAATATGGCACTCTATTAGGATTAATGGTAGTCTATTTATTATTGGTATAAATATATTTGTGGTGACAATGGACCATGACTTTATTTTTGCTTTGTATTTTTAAGGTAGTATTATTTCATTTGCAGTGTATTGGTAAAATAAACTCAGAAAAGAGTATAACTAAGAAAATATTCTGAGCAGTTTATAGACATGTGAGTGAAGTTACTTTTATTAAACTTAGGTCCTTGTGCCTGCCAGGGAAGCCCTTATTCCACTGAGCCATCTCCTGGGCCTCTATCCACAACTTTTTTATTTCTTGTTTGAATTAATACATAAAACCACAAATTATTGTTTGTATTAATGGGGCTCCATGTGCTATATCCATACATGTATACACCGTGTAATATTTAAACTAGGTTAAACGTATTTGTCTTCTCAAATATGTATCATCTCTTTATGATGAGAACATTAAAAATCCTTCCTTACAGATTTTTTTAAAATAGGAAGAACATGATCATTATCCACTTTATTCTGTGGTGTAGTCTTTCACATGAGAACTCCTTTGCTACCCTCCAGCTCTAACTTAGTATTCACTGATCAGTCTCTCTCCTCTCTCCTCCCCCTGTACCATCCCTAACCTCTGGTAAGTGCTGTTCCATTCGCAATCCTCATGCAATCAACTTTGTAAACTCTACTTACAAGACGTTTGGTACTTGTCTTTTTGTGCTTGGCTTATTTTACTTAACATAATGATCTCTGCCTCCATCTGCCTTGTCACAAAGGACAGGTATTACTCCATTCCGCCCGTGCACAATATTTTCTTTATTCATTCCCTTGCTGACGGGCACTTGGGTTGTTTCCATCTCTTGGCTATTGTCAATAGCGCTACAATGAGCACAAAGACATGGATGTCTCCCCAACACACTGATTTCATTTCCTCTGGGTGTGTGCCCAGCAGGGAGACCTCTGAATCACACGGTAGCTCTATATTTTAAATTTTTTTGAGTATCATTCATACTGTTTTCCATAACAGATGTACAAATTTATATTCCCACCAGCGATGTATAGCAATCTCCTTTTCCCATATATACAAACTTTCATTTCTCTTTAGTCTTTTTTTTTTTTTTTTGTATTTTAGGGAAGGGTCTACAGGGTATTCAGGGCCTCACTGCTGTAACAGACTCATAGTGATTCTCCTGCTTACAGCCTCCCAAGAGCTGGGATTATAGGCAAGCACTAACATGCCCAGTCTCAATTGTTGTCTCAGCATGCCTCAGTGGTGGGGCCACCATGATAGGCCCGGGGATTGAACCCCCAGCCCCTGCGCCTGCTTGCAGGTGCTTTAATGCGCTGAGCTATTTGGCCAGCCCTCCTCTTTAGTCTCTTTGATAATAATTTTTGCTACTGGCATGAGGTAATATATGGTTGTGGTTCTTGTTTATGATTTCCTGGTGATTAGTCATGATGGACATTTATTATGGGCTATTTGTTTATCTCTTGTTAGGAAATGTCTATTTAGATCTATTTCTCATATCTTAATCCTTTTTTTTTTTTACTATTTTGAGGCGTTTCTTATATATTCTGGATATTAACCCTTTCTCAAATGTATGATTTATAATTATTTTCAGCTAAGTAGTTTCTTCACTGTAGTGATTGTTTCTTTTCTCATTCAGAGGCATTTTAGTTCAACACGATGCCCTTTTTTTATTTTTTCTTTTGTTTCCTGTGCTTTTTATATCTAATCTAAAGGTTCTTTCCCGTCCTAATACCCTGAAGTGTTTCTCCTATGTTTTCTTCTAGTAGTTTCCTAATTTTATAGTGTATTTTTAAGTGACTAACAGTGCTTTTAAATAGATTTTGTCCAGTTAGTGGATTCTTACAAATACAATTTTTTCCTGAGTTCTGTCTGAAGTTTAAAAGTACTCCCAATGGGAGTTTGATGGCCTGTGCTTAGTCTTTTGGAGAAAAGAGGACATTTATCCATGTTAACATTTTCTTATTCTCATTTTCAAAATCTTCCTCCTTCTCTCAACAGTCCATTTGTCTTCTAATGCAGATAACCTCTACTTTACTAAATTTAGGGGAGAAAACTCCAGTTTCTGGTGGATAAGAGAAGAAATTGGTTGGTTGTAATTAGAGAATAGTACAGAAACTTTGTTTCTTCACAAGAACAACCACCATTTGTTTGTTTGTTTGTTTGTTTGTTTGAGTCTTCAGAGGTATGTTGTCCGTAAGATACGGTACCAACAACACCTCTTCTATGTTCTGGAACACTGAGCATTCAACTAATAGAATAGAAGTCAAAGTCAACATTCTCTTCAATAAAATACAAGCCTTTACTATGAGTTATTATTCATTATAAATGCTATATATTGAATTATTTCATTCACATGATTTGCTAAAGCGGAATAAGAAAACCAGTGTTTAGTGGAACAATATTATGATGGCAACATAAAGGAACAGTAAACAAAATGAAATCAAATCAGGGAACAAGAGGCTTAACATATTCATGAACTTAATGGAAGAACCAGATAGTAACCTTGAGAAGCAATTTAGACTTTCTTATTTTCTTTGCTTTTTTTCAAATAAACACACTTCTCAGCTGTCCTACACTTCTTTTCTGAACTGTGAGACTGGTCAGCTCTGCATTCTGTAGTGTGCTGCCTCTTCAGCGGTGGTCGTGCTGCTGTGGTCTGGGGTTGAACCTTCAGGGAAGGGACGGGAAAGCCTCTGGGGTGACACAGGCTCACCATCCACTGCACTCAGGCACGGACTCTTTGCTGACAATCCTTTGTGCTATAATTAGACCTACAAGAGACGGATTGTCACCTGTGGGTGCCAAATATATTCCATGTCACGCTTCACATTTTATGGGTAGTGAGTGCATCCAGGAAAGAACCGACTTTAAGAATGTGCAAATTCACACTCCTGAGCTGCTTAGAGTTCCGGAGCTCTAACTTGGTGCCTGTCAGAGCAAGCTGTATTTACTCTCCCTGACTGACACACAAAAAGAGCTCAAGCAGTCACTTCTTTTTTGTTCTATTATTACACATCAGTCTAAAAATAGCAGCTAACTCAAGGTTTTCACTCTGCAGTGGAGGGAACCACAAGGAGGAAGGAATGCATGCCATGCGGGGTCTGCTTAAGGAGCTTGGAAGCTCCAGGAGGCCTTTCCTGGGTGTCAAGGGTGGCTCCTCGGTCAGCCAGTGTGGATCAGATTGCCCTCAAGGAGGAAAGCCTGAGAGGATACACTCTCCTGTGGCTCTAAGACTCACCAACAGGGCCGAGCTGGATGATTCATTAAGACAGGCCACTCTTCCTCAGCACTTTAATTCAGTCACAGTCTCTGAGATATTTCTTCTAGCTTTGACATTTCCTGGGAGTAATTGGAAAGAGTGGAGGCATAATCAAGGAAATGAAATATTTCTACTTCTCTACTAACTTTAGAACTGCAGAGGGAAGAAATGCCAAAGCTAAAACCCTGCAGGAAGGCTTAATGTTCCCAGAAGGAAAGTAGTTGCCACGTGATAAGAACGAGAGAGAGAGAGAGAGAGAGAGAGAGAGAGAGAGAGAGAGAGAGAGAGAGAGAGAGACTGTGGAGAATGTCATCTAATCGCAGACAGATCACGAAATTGAGCCCAGGGTGAGAAATACTGGGGGCCTCCTCACAGAACTTCTGTGCCGAGTTTAGATTTTTTTTTATGGCATGCAAGGTGACAAGAATTCAGTGTAGGCTGTGGGTGAGTGTGTGGGATGGCAGCTGGATCCTACAAGATGATTCTTTTGAATTTTATGGCTTCTTATGTTGACAGCTCATGTCAGACAAGCAGACTGCAGCCTCAGTAATGCTTGGGGAGAGGAGCTGGTGAAGCAAGACTGGAGGGGCGGCAGATAGCAAGTGCTGCCTCAGAATACATGAGAATTTCTCCGGGCAGTTATATTGAGTGTGAGCTACTGGATTCCATGCTGAAGTAGCACGTAAAATGTGGCCCTTCCTTTTTTCCTTCAACCCTTCTTCCCTTGCTCTCTCCCCCCTCCTCCTCTCCTTATTAGAAAAGGGCACGATTTGTACTGTGCCTGTACTATGTGATTATGTATACACGTGGCTTTCGGGTGTAGTACAAAGTTAGGGTCTTGCAGCTTTAATTGTGCTGATACAGGAAGTACGCTCATGCTTCCTATTCTATCATTTCCCCCTCCTAAGCCCAGAATACGCTTTTGTTTTCTTTAGACTTCATGTCTTCCACAAATTTGGCACTTAGCTTATCTGCAATGACCCCATAGTCCAAATCAGACTCCCTAGAGCAGTTTTCAGACCACATGTCCTGAGGTATTAGTAAGTCTTGAAATCAATTCAGTTGCAACCAGTTATTTTAAAAATGAAAAAGAAGGATTTTTTTTTTTTTTTGGTGGCCCCATGATGCCTTCAGGGCAGGTCTAGAAGAAAGATTTGTACTAATAGTGTTTGGACAGGATATTCTGTCTGCATCTTATACTATGGATAACCACTAAGAAGATAACAATGTACAATGTATTAATTATTGAAACTGTCCTATTAATCAGTTTTGAAACTGTCTCATTGATATTTGTTTCTCAATAAAATAAAATTTAAAAAATAAAGTAAAAAATGAAAAAGAAGAGGGTTGGGGAGGTACCTCAGCAGAATGAAGCACCTGCTTAGGCAAGCTTAGCCAAGCACAGGGACCGCAGTTCCATCCCCAGAACCACACGCCACACCAGCCCTGCCCCCAGGGCTCCCTGAGCTGGCCACAGAGGCTGGGGATGGTGGTGCATGCCTGTAATCCCAGCACAGGGAGGCTGAAAACAGGAGTATCACTGAGTCCAAGCTGGGTGGTGAGATACAGCTGCAACAACCAAATACATTAAAAATAATAATAATAATAATAATAATAATGAAAAAGAAGAAAGATAAACTGGAGGCTTTTATAGGTAAATGGACGCAACTATAGATCATGTTCATAAGTGAAATCAGACCTGCATGTGTAAAAATGGTATTGTCTTGCTAGTATAAGAACCTGAAAGAGTAAATAAAATTTGAAAGATACAATAGGTACTGTGAAAGGAAAGAAACTTCAGAGGTAAGGAATAACTGGAATGAGGGAAAGAAGAAAAGGAAAGAAAAAAATATATGTGTATTTACATAGGATAGCTTGGATAACTGTACTGCTGATTTCTACTGGCATATTGAAAGGAACAGTTAATGCTTAATTTTTTTCTTCTTTTTAATTTGTTGAACATTTTTGGCCAATTTTGCATGCTTATATTTGGTAACTGAACAACTAATTTGAAGACAACAATATTCAATATAACAACTATTGTTGAATTTCTATCGTGTTTGGTGAAATTCTGTATTGTTTCTCATTTCTGTTTTACTATTTTTTATTCCCTGTGAAAAAATGAAATAGAAGAAAACATGAAACAGAAGAAGATATAATAGAATGCATTGGACATAGGCTTTAGTCTTTACTGAATGAAAACGGTCCAGTTACACGTGTGTGTGTGTGTGTGTGTGTGTGTGTGTGTGTGTAAGCTACAACCATTAATGTGAGACTCAGACGAGAGATTGAAAGACACTGTTGAGGGGCGGGGAGACTCCCTGGTGGCTTCTGTGGGTGGGTTCACAGTGTAGGCACGCAGGACACAGTTTGGGAATTTCTCCCTCAGATGTTCTTCTGCTTGCTGATTCTCCTTGAGTTCTATTCATTTCATCTGTTTCCCAAGCCTTGTGCTTCAGGCAAATTTAGAGATTCCCACTGTCCTTCCAGGGACTTCTTTTATGCCTCAGTGGACTATAGTTAAAGCTCAGTGGTTTGCAAGGCTCCTGAATCATGCTTAATACAGAAGAATTAAGTGTTAATCCACCTGATAATGATGAAACAAGAGTCTGATCGGTCATAGCTGAAGCCACAAACTCAAACTTAATGCGGTTTACTCCTTGTCTTTCCCTTAGAAAACCCAAAAGAAAGCCATGTAGCACTCACTAATTAGGGTCAAATATCTCCTCAAATAAAATGAATATTCTCATTACTGGTAATGTCATTTAAAATTTTAATGAAAATCAATATGCCACATCACCCTTAACTAGTGTTCACTAAGTGCCTACCGTTATATAAGCCAGTTGGAGTTGGAAAGGCTTACATAGGTGTGAAATGGGTTCAGGGATGACACTGACCTCTGTACTGCTTCAAGCAATACATTAAATGATTACAGAGTTTAGGGTCTAAGCAGGATCCTGTATATTGCTTTGTTTGTCATAATAGTACAAGATGGGAAATGATCCACATATTCATCACTGGTGAATTTTAATAATTTATTGAATGTCCATACAGTTGACTGTGACCCAACAAATTTTTTTTCTTATGTAGTAACATGAAACAAATTCAATAGGACAAATTCAATGAGCAAAGTAATGTGTAAGATGATGGATTTTGTAAGCCTCAGGTGTTTGCAAAAGAAAGAAAGTCACATAGTTGCTGGCTGGTCCATAGGAATATCTCTGGAGTCAGCCATATGAAGTTGGTATGCTTGCCAAAGGAAACTAGCTAAAGGCTGTAGACTTGGGGTGTAGCAATCGGGTCTTGACAATGGCTGAAATACTAGACACCTGCACCTTGTGACTTCTAGGGTGAAATTTGGCCCTTGTTACTTGAGCCGCATATGTTTTGGCATATTGCAGGTGAGGAGACGCATCTGCTTTATTACTTTGCTGGAGTAGGACCAGTTGTGTTTCTCCATGTGGGGGACATTTAAAACATGACACCAGAAAGGTTTAACCCTTTCTCAGTATACGCCTTGTAAACAGGTGTCCTCTTTCCCACAATTTGCATGGCATGTATTTGGTGAGAGGTTATTTGATATCCTGCCAGCTGGCAACAGCGGCTTCTGTGTTTTTTTGTGGGCGACTCAGCCTGCCCTAAGGGTGAGGCTGGCACAGCATGTGGTGCTGGAAGTCAAACCATGGTCCCTGCTCTTGCCTAAACTTACCTAAGCAGGTGCTTTAGACCACTAAGCTCTCTCACTGGCTCCAGCAGTGGCCTCTGTTGAAGGAATAATTTGGCATCTGGCATCCTCCTCTTCTCTCCCTCTACCATGTATGTATTCATCTACAGTAAGCTTCAGTGAACAGGGCTAAGCAGCTCCCACCCTCTCTGTCATCCCCTCCTCCTCACCCCACAACCCGTCTGATCTTAGTGACCATCGCACTCTGAGTTAAAGATTGTCACCCTGCCCAATACTGTCTGTTAATTTTCTTTCTTATGGAACCGGGGATTGAACTCAGGTCCTTGTGCTTGTCAGGGAAGCACTTACTCCCCTAAGTCATCACCCCAGCCCCTTGTCTATTAATTTTCAAATAAAAATGTGCTACTGTGGTGTGAGGCCACAGGAGACAGCAACAAGAGACAAAATGCACTGATAGCAGGAAGATGAAAGCTCTAAACTGCAAAGAAAGTGAATAACTAGGAGAAAAACAAATGATGAGGGATGTTAGAGGCCATTTTCAGAGTAACAGATGCCTTAAGACTAAAATAGTTCATGAATTTGGCAAGAATATGTCATAACTTCACAGAGTTCACCTCTCCTGCCATGTTGACAATATCTTTCCTTCTGTAGCAGTCAGTTAACTTTAGCAATAATAGCCCTTTGGGCCCACAGTTTGGCAAGGAAGCAGATTTAATTCAAAATATAGATATTAACTTCTAAACAGCAACACCCTAAAGTTTTATCTAGTTACAAAATTATCTTAAATTATGCAAACCAATGAAAAATTCACATGAGATATAGGTCATGATGTTGTTACAATTTAAATTTCTTCTGGGTATTCATACGCACCCCATGGTGCTTCTGTGAGTGCAGGATTCTTTAGGTCATTATCGGTACTTGACCTCAGTCTTCCTAATAGACTTCTACATAGAATAGAGGAATAGTCCACAAGACATGAGCTTAGCTCTCTCCCATTGAGATATTAGGACTCCTGATTGGATCATGGTGCACCACACTCATCCATAGATTAATCTATTGATGTTCATGTCTGACTGCGCTGACAGAAGCTGAGGTCAGCTGGAGGTGTGGCATGAGGGCGTCCCTGTGGAGGGCCTGCCACTCACTGGAAGTCTCCTTCACGTGTGCTCTGCTTCCCACCTGGCATTCATCAAGCAGCTTGCTTTCCTATGTCCTTCCACTATCTTGTTTGTGCCTCAGAGTCAGCTAACTAAGGACTACACCTCCAGGAACCGTAAGTGTAATAAGCCATTCCCTCCTTTCAGTTGTGTAGATCAGGAAGTTTGAGGGCCAGCCAAGTAGCTCAGAGGATTAAAGCACCCGCAAGCAAGCACAGGGGCCGGGGGTTCCATTCCCAGGCCTGCTGTGCTGGCCCCGCCTCCAGGGCATGCTGAGATGGCAATTGAGACTGGGGGTGGTGGCGTGCAGCTGTAATCCCAGCACTTGGATTACAGGAGAATCACTACAAATCTGATCTAGTAGTGAGACCCTGAATACCCTGTACACCCTTCCCTAAAATACAAAAAAAAAAAAAAAAAAGTTTGTCTCAGCAGAGGGAAAACTGGCCAGGATATTCCTGAATTAAGTAAGTACAGTGAGTTCATGAAATGAGGAGACACACAGCAGTCTATACTAATTCATCACAAACATTCATGAAACAGAGGTTCCTTCTGTTTACTTTGAGCAATAACATGCTCTTCTGCGTTTGCTGTATGTTTATACAGATAGAGCTCAATTGCTAACTTTATGAGGGTGTGAAAGCAGTGCACCTTCAGGAGAAACCATACTTTCAGTTCTGAATTTTGATCACTTGCTGGGTTAGTGGCATACACTAACATACATTCTTTTTTAATTTCAATGAGAGAAAAAAAAAAGAAAAATAGCAATGACATAGTTTCAAAAACAAGTTCGTAGGACATTTGCAATAATCAACACATTGCATATTGTTGTCTTCTTAGTAGTTATTCAGAGGACAAGATGTAGACATGATATCTTGTCTAAACCCTATTAGTACAAACATTTCTTCTCATTGAACTAAGAGAAAGTAGCTGTATATCTATCCTAACTTATATATATATATATAT
>NW_004524637.1:12153163-12154403 GCF_000260255.1 Octodon degus
GACACTGACAGAAGATCCACAAGGTGCTGTACATGATTCCTGAGGGGATCTGATTGACCTTATCTGATAGCAAAAAGCTACATGTTTAGTTCTATGGGTCTTGCTGTAACTTGGTCTTAGCCAGCCAGCAGAAAAGTGTAACCATGAGGTATAAAAGGCAAAACTATATTAAGCTACATTCTTGGTGGAAGGTGGCGTCGAAGAGCTGCAGGTCCCCGCCAGCCAGGAGATCCTAGGGTAGACAGTGACTGCAACCTCTTGTGCTGCTAAGGGTGCATTTTTTACTTAGGATTTTTTTTTCACTTATCTGGATGTAACTCCATCGTAAGTCAGGGTCATTGGTATAGAGATGCATGTCACTATCCAGAGAGTTTTGAACAATCAGAGGCTTTGGGTAAAATAGAATTTTATCTCAGATCCCTGCCCACTCTATATTGGCTGTCAGGATGGATAAGCCATTAAACTTCCTGTGTGTTGATTTTCACATACAAATTGGGGAAATAATTATATCTAAGTCAAAGATAGAATTAAATAAGTTATTTGGGATTTGTGTGTTTGTATCAATCGATTTCCTTTGCTAGTTTCTCATTTCATATCTTGATGTTTGTGATTGTGTCCACTGTATCGTGAGGACTGACATTTGATTTTATTTGTTATAAATTCTGATCCCAAATTCATGGTCTTGTGCTTGCTTATGATGTTTTAAATGTGGAGCTTTGGAATTCTGATGTTGGCAAAATTGCTCCATACTGCCCAGGTTATGTCCTTCATTGTACCTGATGGTAAGAAAACACTTAACTAGGAGAGCAAATTTCCCCAAATATTTCCTGTTTTTTGATGCTTCAGTTTTACATTTATTCCTTCAATTCATTGGCAATGTATTTAGGACCTATCAGATGACATGCTAACTGAATAGGAGTCCAAATAACCGGCCCCTTTGCCAATAGCGTTAATCAAATAGTCCCACTTTTTCAAGATTTTAATACAACATGTTAAGTTTTTATTTTGCCAGGTCTGGCTTTTAGGTTGTGTTGTTGCCATTCCACTGATCTCTGCTATCTCTTCCACCAGTACTGCACATTTACATTTTTCTATGTTTCTATGTTCTAAGTCTTTACCATCTGATGGGCTGGCCAATCTGTCCCTCTTCTTCTTCTTCTTCTTCTTCTTCTTCTTCTTCTTCTTCTTCTTCTTCTTCTTCTTCTTCTTCTTCTTCTTCTTCTTCTTCTTCTTCTTCTTC
>NW_004524637.1:12154503-12171429 GCF_000260255.1 Octodon degus
TTCTTCTTCTTCTTCTTCTTCTTCTTCTTCTTCTTCTTCTTCTTCTTCTTCTTCTTCTTTTTCTTCTTCTTCTTAATCTTGTTCTTCTTCTTTTTCTTCTTCTTCTTTTCTTCTTCTTCTTCTTCTTCTTCTTCTTCTTCTTCTTCTTCTTCTTCTTCTTCTTCTTCTTCTTCTTCTTCTTCTTTTTTCAAAAACAACAAACATATAATCTCTTAATTCACCAACCAGTAAGTATTTCATTCTTTCCCTGACTCTGCATTCAAAAATCCTAGAGGAGTCCACAGTACAGCACTCAGACTTTCTATATCCAGAGAAAGAGTCCAGAAGCAGGGCAGACTCCAGGCTGGTGTTGGGTGGGAAAAAAGACAAAATTTCTCTGCAAAAGTCCACGCCAGCTTTCTAGCTTCGCTGAAATGCCCTCAAGTTCTCCATCGTCCCTAGCTTCCCCCTATGATGGATAAACACTCATCCCTTACACACAACGCCAAGGGGGCAGAGGGGCAGGCATTATATGAGCGCCACCCAGGCCTCTGATTCAGCTGAAAGGCACGGAGCTGTGCGAACTGCACTGAGTATGTCTTGCCTCCTCTTCAAAGGAGCTGGGTTGGATTCTTTGGCATGAGTTGCTACTCCCTGTAACTGTGAATTAAGCTCTATAAAATAAGTTGCCCTTGTCTTTATAAATAACATAAGATCTACTTCCAAAAACTTAGCCAATTCCCCACAAGTAGTTACTTGAAAAGCATAAAACTTAGTCAACTTTTTTGGGGGAGGGAGGAGTGCTTGGGAAAACTGAGGATGGTATTAACCCTTCCCTCAAAAAACTATAGGCCTACAAAGGTGCTCACATATATCCATTTTCTAGAAAATTTTTCCTTGCTTCAACTATAGTATCCCAGAATCCAGCTTCCCTCAGGCTGAAATACAATCACTATTAACTTCACAGACATAGTATATCAACACACTGCACAAGTCTCTGTGTTGTCTCACAAACCGAGGCACGACAGAGGAGTGAATCTCACAGGGGTCTACCTTTTCCTTAAATACAATCTACTCAGCGGTACTCTCAGGTCTGAGGTCCGTGAGAGGGCCTACGGGCAGGACATGGCGGTGACTTCATGGTCCCAGCCCACTGTGGTAAGGAGGGAGTGGTTGAGTGGGGACCGAGTGGCATCGCTCACAAAGTCTATGTGCTGGCTTGTAAACACCTCAGAAAGGCTCGCGTCCAGCACAGTGAGGTCTTCACTGAGGGAGGCAGGAAGTGAATGCTGTGCCAGGAGAACACCAGTCTGGTGAGCTGAGCACATAACTTGCACTCTTGGTATCCACAAGGGGCACAATGCCATTCTTGTCACTAAAGACAGAGACTTCACTTTGCTGAGGATGCCAAGCCGGGGAGGTAGCCAGAGGAGCTGCGGCCCATCTGTGACGCTGGTTGGGGACACAAGGTATCCCAGAGTAAAATTCTATTGCCCTCGCTGCATGAAAGAAACTTGGAGTCCTTGCGGGGAGAGGGAGCAACACAGGTCACCTGCCCTGCATGAGCTCCGCTCCGTATGAGTTTAGTACCACCTGCTGAGCCAGGTCCACATCTCGATGCAGAAGTCTTTGCTACTGCTGACGGCTCGTGTGCCAGAGCTCAGGACAGCAGCTGGAGCCGCAGTGTCATCGTGCTCATACTTGCAAAACTTGCTGACAGTGAGTGTCTCATTCTCATCCACCTGCCACAATTCAACAGCACCTGAACCAGAAGCCACTAGGATACCTCTGTCCCCCGCCCACGCGAGGTCAGCCATTGCAACTCTGTCTGGACACCAGCAGAGCAGAAGCCTTCACTGTGAGCAGCTCCTGGGTCCCCGAAAAGCCAGAGGGAGCCAGCCCAGCAGGGACCACTGAGGCTGGGGGCGCGGAGCAGAAGCGCCCCATCAGATCGGTATCACTCAGCCTCCAGCTGACGCTCCACACAGGCGACACATAGGAGGAGGGTTCCACTCGCGGGCCACTGGGAGCGCTAGGGGAGGTGGGGTTTCCTTCCGCATCTTCACAGTTCCAAATCCCACCTAATCTCGAATTGGAAGTGGTCCTGATTCAGCTCCAACAGCCAGCCAGTCCTTCTTCATTAGATATTATCAGAATTTTGAGAATATTTTCCTATTTTTCCTTGTTTTTTTTCAAATACACTTTTAAATTTGTGATATTTTGAATAATTTTTTATTTTCGTGTTTTGAAAGATATTTCTAAATGATAATATAGAATATTAATATTCCTTCTAATCCTGATCTCTAGTTTTCCTATTCCCTAGGTAAACTATTTACTGGTTAAAATACTGACCCTAGACCCAGTGCTACTCTATTCAAAGCACAGCTTGTAGTTGTTAACCACGTTACTTTAGGCAAGTTACTTATTCGCTCTAGACCTTATTTTTCCCATTGGGAAGAAATGCCCACGTAGTAATTATACCTAACACATGTAATTGCATCTAATGCTTGCAAAATAATCAAGTAAACCACTTACAACCATGCTGGCATATTGTAAACACTCTACAAAACTTGACTATGACTAGCAAAAAGGTGAAATGACTCCTTTGATACATTGCCTACATACACAGAAGCCTGTGGACTTCATGGAAACTCAAAGCAAAGTGTGTAATTCTTCTGTACCTTTCTTTTTTTCTTTTTTAAGTCACCATGTACCTTGGTCCAGGTCAATTGGTTCCGAGAAGTACCAGAAGTACAAAAGCAAGCAGCACCAAACAAATTGGCACATCAAGTGGCAAACAGGTAATCAGTACCAGGATAGAATCTTTGTGTCAGAATGGGTCAAGCACCAAATTCAGTGAGTTTCAAAGCAGCTGAGTACCAAGGTCTTACTGTCTGCAGGTCTATCTTATTCTTTTTAATTAGCCCATGATGTGTCACTGCATATGTTACTTTTTATTTAGAGAATCTGCTGCTAATGAGAATGTAGAATATTTCCAGCCTTTTGCTACTAAAAGCAATGTTGAAATAAATAATTGCGTTATTATGCACTGTTTGAGTGCATTCCTTGGCAAGCATGTGGGAGAGTTTCCGGCTTCCCTGCACCCGCAGGACTCCTCCAGACCAAAACTCAGGCACCCACGTGAGACCCTCTACTGTGCCCTGGGACCCCTGTAACCTTCTGGAGCCCCTGCCCCCAAGCCCGTCAAGTGAATGAGAACTTCTGCGACGCTCTCGGGAGCCCCAGGTCCAGCCCAAGTCAAGACCTGACTAGTGTGAGGGAGAGCTTCTGTGCTCCCCTGTGCCCCTGGGCCAGGGGCACAACAGAGGGCACCATGGGTTCACTGTTGTGCCAGAGGGGTGCAACAGGTTCATTTCCAAGGGCTGCAGCAGGAAGGAGCTGAACACAACAGCTAGACCCAGGCCAGGCATAACTGGATAAACTCAAACTTAATAGCTCTGCACCCAAACTTCAGTAGGTGCTAAGGTTATAACTGCACCAAAGCTCTACACCAAAGGTCAGAGGTCAGTGCTAGACAAAAATGAGTGTATTTCTTGGACAGTTTCCAAAAGTGGGATCACTCCAACCAAGTATTTTGCTCTTGGACTTCTTAGATTTTTTACTGGAACTTGTACAACCACCAGCGATTTATAGCCGACTCTGCAGTGTCCCACGATCATTGTCCCAAAAGGTTACCAACTGTTTTTGCAAGTTCATTGGGTAAAAAATGGTGTCTCAAGGTTTTGCTATGAGTAAATTTGCTTCCTTTTTGTATGATTATAAAATTGGGGAAATTTGTTTGTTGGAAAAGTCAGGGGATATCTTTTGGCACAGTTTTTAATGGGGGCGTGGCCTTTTTTATGTTGTTCTCTAAGGGATTTTTAGATACAAAGAATATTTGTTATATATATTTCATATATATATTTCATATATATATGAAATTTATATTTTCCGAGGTCTTCATTTGTCTCTTACATAGTTTATAAATTTTATTTTGTAAGATAAACATTCAAGATTGCTGTGTAGTCAAAATTTCTTTTGGGTTTTGTTACTGGCTTCTAATGCCCCGTGAATCCCTGGTTTGGGGGAGGGTAACATCCATCACTCTCTGGGTCTTTTGTATGATATTGAGGGCTGAGCTTCAGAGAGCCAAGAGTTAGAAGTCAGATGTTCTGATGGTGCCTGGCTCAGGTTTGTAGGCCTCCAGGCGAGCCACCTGGAGACGAGGGTGATGGGGCCAGAGTAGAGCAATCACGATCTCATCCATCATGAACGCGAACTCAGGACCTTCCTTCTGCGAAGAGACCTTGCTGAAGCACCACCCAAAGCGCAGGCCAGGAGGTATGCAACCCCTTGCCTTGACTTGGTCATTAGGAATTTTTTTCTGGGGTTGACAGAAAACAGGAACTTTGCTTTTTCTATTTTAAAAACGCAGTTTTATGTCCATATTCAGAGTACATATGGCTATGCTATAGGGAGCACTTAAAACAGCTGAATAATGATTATTTAGATTTGTAGTCAATAGAGTACACAAGAAAACACTGAATTTGTAATGAAGACCTCAACAAGAATATATTTGTAATGAAGACTTTAATAAAAATGTTTGTATATTTATAATTTACATTATCATGATAGATACAGGAACAGAGATGATGTTGGTCTCTTTACTTATCAAAGAAGGAATTCTTTATAGCACATGGTAATAGCATGTTCTTGAAGCCATTTGTGATGTTTATTGCTCACCTTACTGAAGAGAATATTGGAAAAGAAAATATAGAGCACTTGGATGGTTTTTCTGCAGTACTGAGCAAATATATCAGGGGAGATAGATTTATATTTTTTTATATAGGACTACAGGGTTCATTTATCTTTTCTATCCCAGCAGACACAATATGAGCTTTAAGCCTTTTTTTCTGTTGTTAAAATCCATGGAAACTCTGTTGAAACTACTTCACTGAGCTTTTCTTTTCTTGTTTAAATTTCTTCCCCCAGTTTGCTGGATTTTTATGGTAATATTTTACAAGACAAAAATTATTCATCTAAATGAACAACAAATTCATTTTAAGGTATACATAGAAAACTTAAAAAACAGTAAAAGCTACAAGATGGCATTAAATATATTATTATCTTATTCTTAGTGTATTTGCTCATTTTCTGTTTTTTTTCTTTTACTCTGATTTCTTCCTTTCTGTCTCTGTCTCTGTCTCTGCCTTTGTATGCGTGTGCGTGTCTGTCTGTCTGTCTGTCTGTCTGTCTGTCTCTGTGCTCTCTTCTCTTTTTTTCTCTCTCTCTGTTATAGAGCTTCCTTATGTAGTTTAGGCTGGCCTTGAACTCACCATGTAGCCCAATCTAGTCCTGAACTTGCTGCCATTTTCCTGCTTTAGCCCTCTGATTGCTGGGATCACAGGCCTGCACCACCACACCCAGCTCCCTGGTTTTATTAAATTTTATTGTGGAGAAGAAAGAAACAAAAACAGATAATAACAAAGGCAAAAACAAGCACCCTAAGACAGTAAAAGGAGTAAAGAAGTTCAAAACAGAAAATTAACAATGGCTGTTATATTATGTATTGTTATTATCAAATTGGCTACCCAGACGACCATACATGGGCGTGCAAGATTGATCACATAGTTAAGACATTAATTCTCCCTTTCAATAAACCTTGAGGGTTTTTTGTTCTTTTTATTTTTCTTTAATTTATATTAAAGAGAGTATAAAACTAATACATAAGACATTAGAAATGATACGCCTTTTAAAAATACAAACAAAAAACCTTGGAAAAAACAAAAACAGAAGGAAAGGTGTTCAACAGTGGTTGTCATATTGCACATTGCTGTTTCTGATGTGATTGTTCAGATTACAGATACTAGCATATAAAATTGGTTGAGGTAATAATTTTAAGCATTAACTGCTACCTTTGAAAAACTGATAGAAATTAGCAGTAGAATCATCGTAGCTGTCCTGTGTATATGCACACATGATTTTCACCCTTCCTTTTTTCCTTATCTTTTCTCCTTCTCCTCATCTAAATTATTTCTTTCTTATGTTCAGTTTCTTTTCCTTTTACGATATCTATTGTACCTTTGATACTTTATTTATTCTTTGAAGTTCTTAAACTAGGGAGACAATACAATGTCTACTCATGTGAATCTGACTTACTTCACTTACGAGTGTAGCCTCTAGTTGCATCCATTTAACCTATAAAAGCCTCAAGTTAATCTTTCTTTATAGCCTAGTAATCCTCCATGTATAAAAATATCACATTTTTAAAATCCATTCCTCAACTGATGGGCATTTGAGTTTTTTTCCCAAGATTTAGCTATGACAAATTGTGCTGCTATAAACATGGGTATGTATATACCACTGTGGTATGTTTTCAGTTCTTCTGGAAAAACACCCAGAAGGGAAACAGCTGATTGAATGAGATTTCCACCCCTGTTATTTTGAGGAGTCTCCACACTGATTTCCATAGAAGGTGTACTGGTCTACACTCCCACCAACAATGGAGAAGGGTTCCTTTTCTGCCCCAGCTTCCCTAGCATTTGTTCTTGGTTGATTTCTTTATAATAGTCATTTCTCTGGAGTGAGATGGAATTTCAGTGTTGTTTTAATTTGCATTTCTCAATGACCAGTATTTTTTTCATGCACTTATTTTTCATTTGTTTTTCTTCCTATGAGAAGTGTGTACCCATCTCAGATGCCCATTTTTGGATTTTTTTTTTAATTTTGGGGGCCTGGTTCTTAAAAATTCTTCATGTATTCTAGGCAGAACTCCTTTATCCACATACCTGTGGGTTAAGATTTTTTCCCAATTTGTGAGTTGTCTTTCCATTCATCGTGAATCCATTCTTTTGGTGTGCAGAAACTCCCCAATAAGATGAGATCCCAGTTGTTGATTCTATGAAGAATTTCCCATGTAGTTTGATTTTTGCTCATAAACTCATTTGAGTCCACTGAGTTATCTGTCTGGCCCTTGATACTTATTTACATAGTACCTATGTTTATTTTTTAAAAATTGTTATCAACAATACCCCTTATTAACTCTGAACATTAAAAATTTAAATCTCTAATGATTTGTAGGGGAAATACAAGGTATGAACAAAAACCTACAATGAATGTTTAAATTAAAAAGAATTTGTTACAGTAGAAGGCATATTGCCAAAATCCCCTTCACTTTGAACATATTTATCTTGGCACCATTTTCTGAAGCAGTTCTGAAAGCCATCTCTTCTGTTTTTAAGAGATGTGATTTTAAAGAATTGAATGAACACTGGTATCAAGAGCCACCCAATCCTAAGGCTGGTCTCCAAGAACATTAGTATGTGTCCTCATCCACTAGAGCTGGCTTTTCCCCAAATAAAAATGACCATAAAAGAGAGACATTTTAATTGATTCATTACATGTGGTCAGTTAAAACAGTGAAACTAAAGACATTGATAAAAGTAGGCTCCTAGACATGTTTCAGAAAGTGTTAAGAACTATGGGATAAATCACGCATGGTGGCTCAGGGCAAGCACTTGGGAGGCTGAGGTAGGAGGATCACCAGAGTATTTGAGATGGGGATGAAAAAGTGTGTATTTGTTGCAAAACATTTAAAAATTTAAATAATCACTTTTTTAAGCATACTTCATGCATAACTGCATTGGTGATTTAAATGGATTTTATTGCTTATTGTTATGTTTTGTGTCTAGGTGTCCCCCCAAAGCCTCATGCAGTCATTGCAACAGGCTTCTAGAGGTTGTGATTAATTCATGATCCTATGCTAGGATTATGGGTGTGAGTGCTACACCCATCCTGGAGTGGACAGTCTGAATACATAGAAGGAAGGGAGAGAGGCTGGCTAGCTGCTGTGGCCTCTGCCCCTCCCTTTGCTCTTTGCTGTTTTCTGCTGCTGTGAGCTGCTGCTCTCTGCCATGTGCCACTCTGCCTTGGAGCCAGCTGAGTATGGCCTGAAACCTCCACTAACTGTGAGCTAAATAAATCTTTCCTTCTTTAATTTTAGGTGTCTGAGATTTTGTCCCAGAAATGAGAAAAAGCAACCAAGCCAGTTATCAATAAGGCTTATTTTTTGCTTATTGCATTTTTTCTTCAAGAAATAACCGTGCACTTAAATCATTTTTAACTTTGTTGCACTGAAGTTCCTATTATTTATAAGTGCTCATTAAATGGTAAGGGTAGCAATTTTTTTAACTTCTTCAGAAAATCAAGTATTTAGTAATCAGAAAATACTCCTGGATCATGTATCTATAAAAATCAACATATATACATATACATATATGTATATATATGTATGTGTGTTTGTTCAGCACACTTCATTTTGCTTTCTTGAACATACATTCTTCAATGTGTTACTTCATTTTCGATGTTAGATAACAATTCGATTAAAACAAATGTTAATTCCTTGTGCTTCTGTGACATGCATTTTAAAAACAGCATCACTATACTAACGTTGCTACATTACTTTACACGTATTTTGGAAATTTTACTCTCCCCAAATTATAGTAAAGGTTTAGGACATTTTGTCTCCACAATGGCACTTCCGATGCTTTCTTTTATTAAGAACACACTGAAATAGCATTGCTACATATTTTTGTTTTGTTTTTGGTGCTGGAAGTTGAACTCAGGACCCTGGGCTTGCCAGGCAGGCACTGTGCTGCTAAGTGATAGCCCCAGCTCAGCGCTGCTATATTTCAAAAATTTCTTCTTTCATTGCTTTCAGAATGAGACTTCTACTGTCTTCTGCACAATTACTCCTGTTCATATACACCTTTGAACGGTGCTTTGGTGTCTTTGGGCATATGCGTGCTTTTGAAAGCAGGTCACCATGGTAGGAGTGCATACAACTTGTTTATTTATATCTTCCATACTATGCACCTTGTTGATCAAGTCTGAGTCACTTTCCTGCGTTGGTTTTGCAAGAGTTACTTTGGCAAATGCGACATCAGGAATTTTCAGTACTGGCGGCTAAAATCATGACACTCTTCCAGGTACTATCATAAGTTCTTTCTGTATATTGACATCTACTCCTCATAAAACTCTGTGTGGTAAGTTACATTGCAGTCCTACATTGTAGGTCAGGTAATTTAGACCCAGACAGGACTCCGTAGCTGAGTTCATTCAGCTAAAAGAGACAGGATTAGACCTGCACAACCCTGCGAGAGTTAAAAACAATACTATACCTTAAAGTAAAACTTTCATGTTTACTACTTTTGGCAGTTAGTTAAGATGTTAGCTATTCCACAAGCCAGCCAAATGCAGGCCTGAGACAGAATAGCTGTGCCCTGAACGCAGCCCATGGCCACCTGCGTGACTTTGGGCTTGCAGGAGATGCGCTGTTTCTCTCCAGGCCTGCCGGCTTCCTTCACCATGGCTACCTCCTTCTCTGGAGCAATTACCACTCTCCTGTGTCTACACTAGTAAGGTGAGGGTGAAACCTAGGTTTTTCTCATATTCTTGCAAATAAATAGCAGGGACGAATCTGTGCATGGGAAATGGTACAGGGCGAGGATTCTGCATGCAGCTGAAGAAACACAAAGAACATGGCCATGGACAGACCTTTGACGATGAGCTTGGGAAAGGCACACATTGCTTTGATGAAAATAGGAACTTTAGGGACCACGGAGATGGCTCAGTGGAATAAGCACTTCTCTGGCAAGTGTAAGGGCCTGAGTTCAATCCCCAGTTTCGCAAATAAATAAATAAATAAATATAAAAAAATAAATAAAAATAGGAACTTTATGAAGATTTACTTTTTCCTTCATTACAAGTCCTAGGGAGTCTGAATACTGCAGCACTGCTTAATTGGGGGAGTGCACTGCTTTGACCGCAGGGCCCTGTTATCTGTCACCTTTATCGTGGTACATCTAATCTCCTTTTTTTAGCTTGAAAACTCCTCCCTTGAACTTCTCGCCTGTGCTTTGTCTTGCGTGATGTTGGTCACAGCGACGCTCTTCTCCTTTTTCTTGGCATAACTTACATTACTGGTGATGGTGCGTGTGTGTGTGTGTGTGTGTGTGTGTGTGTGTGTGTGTTTCTACTGCGTTTTAATTGGGACATTTCATCGGAATCCTTCAACCTGTCACTTTTATGCTGTTTTGCCCACAATATCCAGCAGAGAAATCAGGGCCATCAGCTCTCTCCTCACAGAGCTGACACGGCTGAAGTGCTCTTCAGGTGAGGGAAGCTTTGATTCCAGAAATAGAGAAACTGTGTGAACTGAAGGACTGGTGTGTGACCTGCAAAACCCAAAATGAGACTGACTAAACTGGGACATTTCTGCCTCCTTCTGCTGCAGAAAATTAGACTATGTTCAACCGTCCACATTTGTAGTCTGGCATTCAAGTGTCCCTGTGATAACAGCAACAGAATGACATGAAATTAAATCTAAATCATTGCTGGGATTTAAAATACACATACATTGTATTTCACATATATGGCACTATTTTAAAGAGATAGATATTAATCTGTTACAGTTTTCTAAAAAAGATCTATTGTTTTGATTGCGGATCTGTTTGTGGGAGTTTAGAAAACCCTCTTCACTTCAGGTTTCATAAAGTTGCTTATGCAATGCTAAGGAACCAGGTATATAGAAAAATTATATAGTTTCTGTATTTTAAAAGCTTTGTGTTTCTATTTGTCTTGGTTTTTAAAGGCTCTTAAAACCAGGAGAGAGAGTGAGTTGTGGGTGAAGTAAGAAATAATTTTTTTAATTATACTCACCTATTGACATCCTTATTTTTTTTTCTTAGAAATTGTTTTATTTTTCATCAGCCTCATCTCCATTTTGCTTAAGCATTGGCAGGACAGCTCAAGACCACTCGGTGGTGGTTCCTGCCCACTCAGTGGCCTGCACGGTGGGGGCTGCAGACTGATCTTCTGTGGCCAGCTGAGCGCTCCAGTCTTCAGTAGGAAACTGCTGAATGGGCACAGAGGGCACCTGCATGACATCAGACCAGTCTGCGACCTCAGGCTAAGCAGCTGTGAACTCTGGAGCTGGTGCATCCATTCTCCCTGAAATTCCTCCTTGGTCACAGTCTTTGCAGCAGCATCCTGCTCTTCTTTTTCAATCTCTTCAGGATCCGGGTAGAAGTAGAGATCAGGCATGACTTCCCACAGGTGTTCACGGGAAATGGTGCCACGCATGCGCAGCACTTCCCGGGCCAGTATCCACCACATCAGACCCACAGAGTGAGCTCCCTTACTGTTGCACGGGATGACAATGTCCACATAGCGCAGAGAAGAATCTGTGTTGGCCAGAGCAATGGTTGGCAGATTGACGTAAGATGCCTCCGTTAGGGGCTGGTGGTCAGCCCTGGGGCCAGTAACCACCAGAAGACGTGGCTCTCGGAAGGCTGCCTGGATCTGATTAGTGAACGTTCCAGGAGTGAAGCGGCCAGCAATAGGAGTAGCTCCAGTGGCAGCAGCAAACTTCAGCACAGCCCGCTGGCCGGTGCTCCTGGAGGATATGATGCTGACGTCAGCAGGGTTTTCAAGGGCCACTGTGGCTCGAGCTGCCAGGAGGAGCTTCTCCCAAGTCCGCTTCAGATTTATGACGTAGATTCCATCACTTTTCCTTTTATTGATATACTGCTTCATCTGGAAATCCAGTTTGGTGCCACCTAAGTGGGTTCCTGCAGCCAGGAACTTGAGGACGCCCTCCTCCTTCATTTGCAGGACATCAAGGGCTCCGGACGTTGTGAAGCTTCCCTTTAAGTTACGATGGGAATCAGGAACAATGCCGTGTGGACCCTGCCAGGGAGAACGACTTATTGACATCTTTAGCAGAGCTCCTCAAACCACCAAATGACGGATTATCCAGGAGCTAAGGGTATTTTTCTTTTTTCTTTTTCTTTTTTTTTTTTTTTGCTTCACATTTTTAAGTGGTTGGAAAAAAACCCAAAAGAATACTATTTTGTTGCTAATAAAAGCTAAATGGAATCCAAATTACAGTGCTAACAGATAAAGCCTCATTGGATTTATGTGCAGTCCATGGATGCTTTTTGTTATGATAGCAGATTGGAAGGGATGCAGAAATGGTAATACATATGTGTTTGAAAGACTAAAATAGTTACTCTTCGACCCTTTATAGAAAAATGTATGGATCACAAAACTCATTCAATTGCAATAATATTTTTGACTATATTATCCTTTGCTTAATTTACAAAGGTCAGTGTATTTTATGTATTACCAACTCACTCTCTTCTAGTTCAGCTAGAAATGTTGCTATCCAAGTCATTAATCTATACTCTGGTTTTTCTTCACATCACATAAACCTTTTGCCTTGTACCAAGTCAGTAATCTATCTTTATATATATATATGCCCTGCAAGATTATTTGTCTTATTTTATGTTTATTTAGAGAATCTTGTTATCTCTATTGCTGTCTATATTTGTAAAAAACAACAACAACAACAAAAAAGGCAGCACTCAGACTCCAACAAAGTATAAAAAATGACTTGGAAATGAGATTACTCCTAGAAAATATAGTCCTCAGCATATGTATTCTGTCACTTCAACTTTTGTGATAATACCTGCACCTAAGAGAATGCACCTGAGAGACCAGCCTCATACTCTAGAGTGACAAACAGCATTTTTAGTGGTGTATAATATATCACATTTTCTTTGTATTGGGGTACAGTGCCTCTCACTATACTTCCTTAATCTGCCCTTCTCATCTTATTTTCCTGCATTTTTAAATATTTTTAAAGACAGTAAAACATTAGAAATGATACAGCATTTCTCCAAACAATATACTAGGAATTTGACAATGATTGTCATAATGAATATTGTTGTCTTCAAATTAGTTGTTCAGATTACCAGATGTAAGCATCAAAGTTTGTCCAAAAAACTTTAAAAAGAAGAAAAAGTTTTAAGCATTAATTGTTCCTTTCAATAGGCCAGTGGAATTTAGCAGTACAATTATCTGAGCTAACCTGTGTATATCCTTCTCCTCACCCCCCTCTCTCTCTGTCTCTCTCTGTCTCTCTCTGTCTCTGTCTCTGTCTCATAAATATATATATATATATATCTTTCTCTCTGTCTCTCTGTCTCTTTCCCTCTCTCCCTGCCTCATCCCAGTTGTTCTCTTCCTTCCCTTTGAACAGATTCTTACCTTTTCATAGCATCTATTTTACCTTTTAGATTTTATTTACTCTTTCAGGTTCTCATACAATGGAGACAATATGATGTCTACACATGCAGATCTAATTTATTTCACTTATGAGTACGGTCTCTAGTTACACATACAGCTGAATAATATGCCATTGTGTAAAAAATCACACTTTTTTTTTCCATTCCCCAGTTGGTGGGCATTTGAGTTGTTTCCAAGATTTAGCTATGACAAATTGCACTGCTATAAGCATGGGTGCACATATATTGCTGTGATAGGATGTTTTCTGTTAATGGTAAATAAACATATGAAAAAATTCAACATCATTGGTCATTCAAGAAATGCAAACCATCTTAAATTTTAATACTCTTGTCTATGTATTGTTCAATTCTGTAATTAGCAAGTACCTCATTGTTCTCCAAAACACTTCACCTAATCTCCACCCTTTGCAGCTCATCGTTACTAAAAACTGCTGTAAATCTGCTCCCAGGTGCATGTGAGGTCACTCTGCGGCCCCATCACACATAATCCATTCATTTCAATAGGACAAAAAAGTCACACCTTCACAATTAGAAAGTGATCATAGCATTGTAATTTCTGTTGATCGTTTTGTCAAAGAAATGTCCAAACCTAATTCAATATTACCCTCTAGCTTCTGGTCTTTGTCAACTGAGCCGCGTGGTCTGGATCTGCTGGTGCTTGTGTGTGAGAGACGAATGTTGGGCATGGACTATCACACATGCAGTAAAACAGGACAAATGGCTCTCAGCTCCACCACTGGTGAGGACACCCTGGCCCTCTTTCTTCCTTCTCCTCCTTACCTTCTTCTTTTCCTTCCCCTTCCCCTCCTTCTCCTTCTCTTCTTCATCTTTGGGGGAAGATTTGTGACTGCTCATGAAATCATTTGCATCTTCTTTGAATGTTAATATTAGTCATTTCTTTGAAGCAGCAAGATGTTAAGTGAATCCTTCACTAGAGGGTTGTTAGCATCCAGAGTGTGAGAAATGGACCCTCAGAGTCCTACCTCCTAGCACATATGCGCAAACACCCAAAAAAATGGGCATTACTGCTTTCTTTTGTCCTTTCCCTCCTCCCAGTTTTTCCTTCCTTTTGAACAGATTCTTGCCCTTTCACAGAATCTATTGTACCTTTCAGATTTTATTTACTCTTTCAAGTTCTTAACACTAGTGAGACCAGAAAATAGGAAAAAAGTTATATTTATGTATATATGCAGGTTGACTCAGATAATTGTGCTGCTGATTTCTGCTGGTCTATTGAAAGGAACTGTTAATGCTTAATTTTTTTTCTTCTCCTTTTTAATTTTTTTTTTCAGTACCAGGAATGAACTCAGGACCCTGCATTTGCCAGTTCTACTGAGCTATCTCTCTGGCCCTCCTTTTTAATCTTACAACTTTTTAAAACCAATTTTGTATGTTTATATCTAATAATATAAATAACTCTTTTGAAGGTAACTTTATGCAATACAACAACCATTGTTGAATGCCTATTATTTTGTCTAGTGAAGTTCTGTATTGCTTCTGATTTTTTTTTTACCATTTTGTATTTTCTTTAACAAATAAGAAAAAAATAAATCTCACAGTCTGACATGCTCTGCTTCTGCACAATGGGTATATAATATTTTCTATTCTAATAACAATAAAAAGTGGCATAGCAGGATAATAAGTTTGTGATTTTCTTTAAAATTTCGCACAACCCTGGAAAATTCTACTCTTATTTTAAGTTCAACTTTTACTATATTTTCTAATTCTTCCTGACAGAATTAATTATCTATCTTTTGTCCTGTATAACATTTTGTTCAGTCAGAACACGTATTGAATTGTACTCAGTCCTCTTAGAGGAATTGAGCTTCTTAAAGAATATGTGTTAGAAATCTGCAAAGAAGGAGATCCCACTTAATGAGTAACAGAAATCATTTCAGATAATGGTAGCATTTGTGATCCTTAAGAGAAATTCTTTTAGGTTCAGTTTGTCTTAATTTTCTATTTTTATTATATTTTCTTTCAGTTTTTGAGAAGGTATGTGTTGACTTTGTGACAATTGTACTACTACACATTAAATAATATGCAGTCATCAAGAAAAAGTAAAATCTCTTTCCTCAGGACGGACCAAAAAGAAGAAGAAGAAAAAAAAGCTAATGTAAAGAAGGAAGGGAGGAATGAAGAAGAAGAGAAGGGGGAAGGGAGAAGAGAGAAAATAGGATAGAAGAAAAGTAATGATTGTGGTAGAGAGTGGCCAAAGATTATAGGTGATTGGTAGTAAAAACAAGGTCAAGTTTGGTATCTCATGGGGAAAATCTTGATAAGTAGAAAAGAGTATACCGACAGAGTAAGCATGTTTTATTTAAGTTTCATTAGCATCCTTCTAGCAGTGAGAATTTATTTTTAGAAAAACAGTCATAAAAATCCAAATCCAAGACATAAAATCCTGTCTGTTATTGTGGATGAGAGATGAGGATCGAAGGGAAGCAAGTGTTTCAGTGCCCTCTGGCCTTTCTACTAACTGCCTGAACCACAACACTCAAGATGTGCTAGAAATAAGGGATGTTTACATTAAAAATTAAAATCACGTTGTTATTGATAATGCTCAGAATGTCCTCTGGCTTGGAACGCACTTGTTATTCTTGCTGCTTTCTGAAGCAGTTTGGAAAATTCTTTTTCATGGATGTCTTTAGTTGTGCCTCCACAGCCACCTTGATATCCTGGATCCATTCAAAATGTTTAGTTCTACTGATTGCTTGACTTTGAGAGAGAGCAGAAGGTACCACGAGCCTGCCTTTCTATTGGGTGGCACTGGGTGGCAGGCAGCAGCATTCACCGTAGTGCCCATCACACCTTATAAGATGCTCACTGAAAGAGAACATCCCTAAGTGCTTCAGAAGAGACAAAAAGATAAGTATCTTCACAAAGGGTGGGTCACAGAAGGAGGGTTACCGGAAATCTATCTTTTACTGTAATAATTCTTTTACTGTAATAATTTAAAAAAACTTTACATATTCAATGTTAAAGGGCTGGCCAAATAGCTCAGAGGATTAGATCACCTGCTTAGGCAGACACAGCAGCTGGGAGTTCAATCCCCAGGCCTGCCGTGCTGACCTGCCCCCGGGGCGCACTGAGATGGTGATTGAGACCGGGCCTTGTGGCCTGCTCCTGTAATCCCAGCTCTTGGGAGGCTGTAAACAGGAGGATCACTATGAGTCTGATCTATACAGTGAGACCCTGTAAACCCTGTCCTAAACAAATAAATAAATATTCAGTGCTCATTGTGACCATACCCAGTAAACTTCCAGAAGATTATTACTTGTAGACTTACTAGAAGGGGTTGATGGGCTATTTTTAGAGGCATATATTTGCATTTATAATGTAAAAGAGGGAATACCTTATAGGTTAACTCTTCAGAGTGACAGGCTAAGATGTGACCAACTCAGCTTCCTAAAGGGAGTTCTACTCAGCTCTTTGGGAGAACAAAACAAATATGAAAAGGAGACAAGCCTAGAGAAATGTCAGGAAGACAGCAACGATGAGCTGATGATGCAGTTATAGCCCAGCCCCAGCCCCTCCAGCAGTATCATCAGAAGACTTGTGCAAACAGTAACATCAATCATAAGTCTTTACAATGATCATTTGCTTTTTCTTAATATTAGATAAATTTTGAGTACATGAGCCTTCAGAAACCTTTATGATTGTTAATCAAAAACAATAGGATTTTATTAAAAATCAATGTACTTATGGAAAAGGCAGTTTCAAGACTTGGCCCTACACCTTCTCTTCTAGTAGGCCAGCTCTATGACACTTGCCTATATGGTGGCAGAAGTGATGAAGA
>NW_004524637.1:12171529-12172652 GCF_000260255.1 Octodon degus
TATTTGGTACAGAGTCTACAGCATCTATAGGGTCTATAGGGTCTACAGAATCTACAGAATCTACAGGGTCTACAGGGTCTACAGAGTCTACAGGGTCTACAGGGTCTACAGAGTCTACAGGGTCTACAGGGTCTACAGAGTCTACAGGGTCTACAGAGTCTACAGGGTCTACAGAATCTACAGGGTCCACAGGGTCTACATGGCCTACAGAACCTACAGGGTCTTCAGGGTCTACAGGGTCTACAGAGTCTACAGAGTCTACAGGGTCTACAGGGTCTACATGGCCTACAGAATCTACAGGGTCTGCAGGGTCTACATGGCCTACAGAGTCTACAGGGTCTACAAGATCTACAGAGGCTACAGGGTCTAAAGGGTCTACAGAGTCTATAGTGTCTACAGGGTCTCACTATGTAGATCAGACTTGTATGGTTTCATTTTCTCAGGGAAATGAAAATATTGGCTCACAAATCACAAGTTGTGAACTTAAAGAAAGGGAAAAGAGACCTGAACAAGCAACAAATGGCATCACTGGAATAAAACCAACTTGGGTACTGCAGCTTGTAGGCTTTTGCAGCTTTCACTGTTATGTGCGGCTGCTTCTCCACACTGCTTTTCTTCCTTACCAATAGTAACTGTAATTAATCACTTTTGCTGCTCCTTTACAAATCTCAAAAGACTATTTTAATCTGAGTCTTGACCTATCTGTGATTATTAATTGTGTGATTTTTATTTACACTTATGTACCAATAACCTACAACACTGGCAGAAGTATGCAAGGTTAAGCCATCTAGGTGATCACTAGAATTCTGACAAAAGAAAGTTTCAGATACAGGTAGAATACAATTATGCAAGTCCTTCAATGTGCTGGACAAGCATCAGTGGGAGCTTGCAGGTTAGCTTAGTTGTTTAAAACACCTGCTTGGGCAAACTCAGGCACAGAGGAACCTCGGTTCAAACCCCAGCACCACGTGCCACACCAGACCCGCCCTTAAAGCTGCCTGAGCCAATCACAAGACGAAGAAGAAGAAGAAAGAAGAAGAAGAAGAAGAAGAAGAAGAAGAAGAAGAAGAAGAAGAAGAAGAAGAAGAAGAAGAAGAAGAAGAAGAAGGAAGAAGAAGAAGAA
>NW_004524637.1:12172752-12180387 GCF_000260255.1 Octodon degus
AAGAAGAAGAAGAAGAAGAAGAAGAAGAAGAAGAAGAAGAAGAAGAAGAAGAAGAAGAAGAAGAAGAAGAAGAAGAAGAAGAAGAAGAGGACCTCTCAAGTTTAGGCCCGGCCTGATAGCTCAGTGGTCTAAAGCTCCTGATTAGGCAGATGCAGGGGTTGGGAGTTCAATCCTCAGCATCCTGTGCCAGCTCCACACCTGGGGTGCATTGAGCCGGCAACGGAGACTGGGCGTGGCGGCACACGCCTGTAATCCCAGCACTTGAGAGGCTGAAAACAGGAGAATCACTGAGTCTGATCTACATACTGAGACCTTTTAGACTCTGTCCTAAATACAGAAAAAAAAGAAAAGAAAAAAGAAGAGTGTCAGTGGTCAGCATGACAGAGAATCTAACATGATAGGTAGACTGTTACTGTTGACACTATTCTGTATTGGAACCAGCAGAATGATAAACTATTTCCTCCCTTCCAAAGAAGGTAATTGTTAAATCAAGTGATTGCTTTGGAGAAGAATAGAATGGTGATTTTTAGGTGAAATTGATGCTGCTATTCTAATGCAGGTCTAGGAATTTTGTCAGGGGCTGTGACAGCTCCTTTGCTATAGAACATTATCCATTCACCCTGGAATCAGGTGTTAGGTGTAGGGACCAGGTAACATTTGAGTTCTCTCTGTTCTTTTAAACACAGTGAAAGATAAAAGAATGTGATTACTTATGTTTGGAGAGAAGACAGTGAGATTTAGTTAACTATGGCATAAATAAATAATAAAACATTCAAGCTTGAAATAAGACAAATTGTATGTAACAGGATGGTCCACCCCATAGAGATATCATCACACCCAGAGCTGAGCATCAATCTTTTCCTTCTCTTGACTTGTGTCCTTTCTCTGTCAGTGAGCCCATTTCCTCTGTGGCTCTGGGTGCTATAATCTCTTGCCTTAGGCCTGCCTGCTTTCTACAAGCAGCTTCTAAGCCTTGTCGGCTTTGCTACCAAATCATTAGGCTTTCTCTACTTTCTTCAGGATGTTCTACTGGGCATCACTCTGGACTTGCGTCACTCATACATTCTTCCTATGCTGAAGCCATGTCACTGTATTTGGAAACACATTCTTTAGAGATAATGAACTTAAGATAAAACTAATTGGGTAGATCCTAAACCAAAATGCCTAGCTCCCAATATACAGCAGAAATTCGGACAGCAGCACAGACACAGGAGGAATGCAGAGTGAAGGAGAGAGCAGAGACCAGGATGGCTCTCCCATGAGCCAAGGGGTGTTAAAGAACTCAAAACCTCTGTTAGACAGGAGGGAGGCACAAGGCAGATTCATTTGCCCTCACTGGCTGCTGAAGAACCAACCCAAAGGACACCTTGATCTCAGATTTCTAGCTTGCAAAACTGTAAGACCATAGTAAATTTCTCCTGTTTAAGCCACTCAGCTTAGGGTACATTTTTAGGGTTGCCCTAGCAAACCAATATATTGAGGGAAAGCAATTTGTCTCTAATGTATGGTATTAGCAATACTTAGCAAAGATATTGCTGATTTTTGTTCCTAATCTTTCACTTAATGGTATCAAGTGCATTTGAAAGTGAGGGGGAGTTGAAAACATTTCTAAATATACTTTTAGAAATCTGTAAAAAGGACTTTAGATTTCCTAGGTTACCTATCCCAGCTAAAGATAGAGGCCTGTTCTCTAAGCAGTAGACCCAAAGGCCCTCAGGACTGAAGGGCAGATAGCACAGCTGAGTGCAATAGGGGTCCCTGGGGTGGTGTATGTGTAGAATAGTGAGACATTTCCATTGCCACCAAAACTTTTCCCTTCTTCAAATAGGAGAATACCAGGTTGTGTGGAATGTTTGTATCCCTCTCCTCCCAGGAAAGAAATGGTAGATCTCTTTTGAATCTGTTCATCCCAGGAGATAACATCTACTGTTTCTCACAGGTGGAGCACGTCCAGGGAAAGGGATAGGTCCTCAACTCGAAATTCTCCTGTGAAATAAGAGGTGTACAATAGTAGTCTTTTAGTTATTCCTTTGTGTTCAAGAGCAGAATATTTTCATCAGCACACCCTACAAATGGACTTCTCTTCCACCCTATGAGTCATGATTCCACCTGAGTCTACAGGGTGGATTTCAAAGAAATAGCTGTAGCACAGTTCCACAAGTGACGCCTAGTCACCAGTAACTGTCACGGTCATTATGCATGTCCACAACACACTAGAACTTTGTGCGATATCCTATCCTCAAACTGTTAGAAGTGCTGGTCATTACTTGCCATTCCAGTATTTATCTTATGTTTTACTCTTAGTACTTCTTTGCTATCATGAAAACTTTTTTTGAGTTCAATTGTTTGGAAACATTTAATTTTCTTCATATTGCTTAATCTTAATTTTTGTTCTAAGTTTTATACTGTATCTTTGACTTACAATTTATTTAAAAGACATTGTATGATATCTTCTCCTAGTATTAGAAACTTTAAAAAGTATATTTCCATTTTCTGTTGACTTTAAAAAAACAGAGGTTTGTACCTATGTTGTTTATTTATTATTTCTTGCCTATATCTTGTAATATGAGAAACTACTTTGGCAGTAACAATACACAATGTACTAACCATTATTACTCTCCTAAAATCTTGTTTTGAGATTTTGTTAAATAAATAAATAAATAAATAAATAAATAAATAAATAAAAGAAATTCTCCTGTGAGGTTTCCAGGAGAGCGTTCTGAGATTCCCCAAATAACTCTTCAGTGCTTCACTCTTCATATCTAACAAGCAAAACACCAGAGGTTTCTCTTTTAACTTGACTCATTCTTTTCAATTTTTTGACTTTTATTAGTACATATTTGCACTGCATAATGATTGCATTCACTGTAGGAAATTGGCAGATACACATAACACATGACATAATTCTATTCTTTGTTCCTTTTCCAGCATCAGATTCATTTATTTATCTTACAAGACCTTATGGAGTTAATTACCACATTACAGATGAAAAACCAGATTAATAGGCCAAAGAACATATAAAACATACAAGATAATCATACTAAATCAAGGTACACTTTTTGATATACTGTCTCTGCTGGATCACAGAACCATTTCCCCCCTCTTTTTCCCTATATTTACCTTTTATAGTATACTGTTATGGTTTGTGTCTAGTCCCCTCAAAGCCTCATGTAAGTTATGGGGGGCAGATGCGGTTGGAGGAGCAAGGAGTGAACTGGGGACGGGGCCAGAGGATCAAGGCGGGGCTTGAGGGGCGGGGCCAGAGGACCAGGGTGGGGCCACAGGACCAGGGCAGGGCCCAATGGGCAGAGCCAGAGTGGTGCGACCTATTAAACTGGCTACCCTGTGCTTTCTAAGAGATGTGGAGAAGGCCATCCTGGACACTGCAGCACCCTAGCCTCTCCTCCAGTGTCTGGAAACTTCCAGTAACTGTGAGCTGAATAAATCTTTCCTTCCCTCATTTTGAGTGTTGGGTATTTGTCCTAGCAACAAGAGAAGAGTAAGTAAGACATATATTTAGTTTTTTATATACAAGAAACTATGTGTTATGGATTATGTCTAGTTGTGCTCCCAAAGCCTCATGCAGTCATGGGGTAGGGACTTCTAGAGTTTGAGATTAATTCATGATCAAGGCTGGGATTATGAGTCTTAGTACTACTGAGATTATGGATATGAGTACTACACCCAGAGTGGGGATACAGCCTGAAGGCAACTTAAGGGAGGCAGACTTGCTCTCTGTTGCCATTGTTCCTGTTGCTGCTCCATTTTGCTCTCTGCTCTTTGCCACTGCCATGATAGGTTGCCCTCTGCTGTGTGCCACTCTGCCTGGGAGCCAGTCAAATATGGACTGAAACCTACAGTAACTCTGAGCTAAATAAACCTTTCCTTCCTTCAGTTTGGGTGTCGGATATTTGTACCGGCAATGAGAAAAGAGTAACAGAGACACTATGCAATAGTGTCTAGTTTCCTTCACTTCCTATTATGGGCTCAAGGTGCATCCCTTTTCCTACAAATTACTCAAGTAAAAGTCCGTTGGAATACAACCATGACATTTTCTCTTTCGATTCATCTGTTGATGGGCATCCGGGTTGTTTCCAGCATTTGACTATTATGAATTGTATTGCTAGAAACATTGGCATGCACGCATCACAGCAGTACAATGTCTTTAGCTCTTTGGCAGTGGTTGTTTTGTTAGGGGTTCTCAATATAGAAACCAGACCAAAATCAAATTATTAAATTTTATGAGCCTCTATTACCGGGCCTGGGACTGCTTGACCATACTCACGCAGGAGAAGACAAATGGCGAGCGAGCCTTAGAAGTACAGAGGTTTTAAAAATAAAAACTGCATCCTATTTGGCAAACAAATTTGTCATTCAACATAGGACGTACCTTTAGGGACAGTATGACCATTACTCAGCATACATTCTTTCTGGGACCTTGGGCACAGCCTCTTGGCTTTGTTGTCCCCTTTAGTTTTCCCTCTTGTGGCATTTTAAACATAAAAGAATGCGAACCCAGCATTGTCCAATTCTTGTTTAAGGTATACAGTGGTCCTCATTGCCACAGCAACGCTGTTTAGTTGGTTTTGTACAGTTAGAAACATGTTGACCTTTATTTTGATTTATTTTGTAAGCCTATTCTGCTAACTCTCAGTCTATCGATGATTTATCGACGGTACACCGAGCCTCCTTGCGGTCTTACAAGGAAGCAGGGTCACAGAAAGTTGAGCAAAGTAATGTTTTGCTTTTAGGTTTACGATAACTTATTACATGCGTTTCACATTACCCCTTTACATGGTATGCCTAGGGGAGCAGTAGCGGGTCAAGTGGAATTTCTATTTCTAGTGTCTTCGAAGGAGTCACCCTACTGATTCCCACAGTCGTTTTATCAGTTTACCGTCCCTCTGGCAACGGGGAAGCCTTCTGTTCTGCTCACAGCCTCACCAGCATTTGTTATTGCTGAATTTATACGTGGAAGCCATTCTTTCTCTGCCGCGATGCAATCTCAGTGTTGTTTCCATTTGCATTTTTGAATGCCCAGTGCAGTGTTGGACACTTTCTGCATGTCCTTATTGGCGGTCTGTATTTCTTCATCTGAGAAGTGTCTATGCATTTCTGGTGCCCATTTGTAATTGGGCCTTTAAATTTGGAGGGGGGGGAGTCTCTTTTTTTGAGTTATTTATAAATTCTAGATATTAGTCCTGTATTTGAGGAGCAGCTCGAAAAAAATTTTTCCATTCTGAAGGTTGTTTCTTCACTCCGTTGGTACAGAAGCTTCTTGATGTGATGCAATCCCATTTGTTGATTCTTGGCACAACGGAAGTCTGTTCAGAAAGTCTATGTCTTCTAGGTCTTCAAGAACTTTATTTTGTCTTCAGCAGATTTTTATTCTCATATTTAGGTCACTGATACTGTTCAATGTCAGTTTAATGCGTGCTGAAAGACATGGCTGACCTGGCTCTAAATGTGCCACTGGTATGTTTTGTTTTTTGTTTGTTTTGTTTTGTTTTGCATGTATTTTTAGGGAAGGGCTTACAGGGTGTTCAGGATCTCACTATTAGTTCGGACTCATAGTGATCCTCTTGTTTACAGCCTCCCAAAAGTTGGGATTACAAGCGCGTGTCACCATGCCCAGTTTCAGTTGCAGTCTCAGCGCGCCCTGGGGGCAGGGGCGGATGGCAGACCAGGAATCGAAACCCTGGTCCCTGCGCCTATTGCAGGCGCTTTAATCCACTGAGCTATTTGGCCGGCCCACCACTGGTATTTTTTGTTACAGACTCTATATTAGGACATATTCCATTACTTTGAAGACATTATCAAGAGAGGAATGCAAAGAGGAGGGTAACGGTGCCGGGGAGATAGCTCAGTAGAATAAGCGCTTGCCTGGCAAGCACAAGAAAGAAGAGAAAGAACAGGAAAATAACAGTAATATGTTTACTAACTCACCAGCTCTGTGTGTGTGTGTGTGTGTGTGTGTGTGTGTGTGTGTGTGTTTGGGGTAGAAAAGAAGGGGTTTTCTGTATCACTTTTCCTTTAAGAACTAAAATGAAATTTCTAAACAAAGTTTCTAAGTCCTTGTGATTGTACTGAGAGAGTTCACTGAAGAAGACGCAGACAAGGCAGGCGAACCCATGTGTCTCGCGATTGTCCACAACGTTAGCCCGAGTGACGGGCGTGTGGTCGCAAGTTGGCAGCGGACCCTGGCTGGGTGCGCCTCTCTTTGCTCTGTGTTTTCTAGCTCACACTCCGAGGCTGTGCAGGATGGCATTTGCTACCACTGTGTAGTGTCTTCCTGGAACAAAGCAAACAGAGAGGAAACCAGACGGCAGAAGCGCGTCCGCAGTGTTGTGCGGGGACTCAGCTGTGCTTCACATGGCTCAAGCATTTCTTAGGGCTCTGTGCCAGTGTTTCTCCCTGGTGCATTCGTTCACTTGAGTGTTTTCTACTACCTGCCATCAAAACCCCCGAGAGGCTTAGGACCTTAGGACCTATGTTCTGAGCCCTCTTCAGTTTGTTTGCTAAGCAACTGCAGTACTCACAATCCTTTAAAAAAAAAAAATCCATGTTCACGAAAATATGCATAAAATTAGTTTTAAAAGTAAATTAGGGGATTCAATCTCCCAGCCTGCAGTGCCAGTCCCGCCCCCGGGGCACGCTGAGATGGCAACTGAGACTGGGTGTGGTGGTGCGCACCTGTAATCCCAGCTCTTGGGAGGCTGTAAACAGGCAAATCACTATGAGTCTGATCTAGTAGTGAGACCCTGAACACCCTGTAGACCCTTCCCTAAAATACAAAAAAAAAAAAAAAGGAAAGTAAATCAATGTGATGTTATCCAACAGCATTCAAATATTGTTATGGCATGAAAAAAGGTGAATATTCCGGTATTCTTTTGTATGCATTTGATTTTATTTCCTTTAGCATATTCCAAGTACATTACAATCCAGGTGGTCACTAATCAATCAACCTTTATCTTATTAAAGAGATTAATATGCCTAATTCATGTGAATTTAAAAAAAAATTAGTAAAATTTCTAGTCGCCTTGAAACTACTTTTCACAATTGCATCTAAAGGTAACTTAACCCAATACTCCAGGAGGCTGGGGCAGAAGGCTTGTACGTATGAGCTCAGCCTAGGCAACTTAGTGAGTTAGTGGGGGCCTGTCGCAAAATGAGAGAGAGAGACAGAGACAGAGAGACAGAGACAGAGAGAGAGAGACAGAAAGAAAGAAAGCAAAAAAGGAAGGAAGGAAGGAAGGAAGGAAGGAAGGAAGGAGAGAGAGAGAGACAGAGAGACAGAGAGACAGAGAGAGACAGAGACAGAGAGAGACAGAGACAGAGACAGAGACAGAGAGAGAGAGAGAGAGAGAGAGAGAGAGAGAGAGAAAGAAAGAAAGCAAAAAAGAAAGGAAGGAAGGAAGGAAGGAAGGAAGGAAGGAAGGAAGGAAGGAGAGAGAGACAGAGAGAGACAGAGAGACAGAGACAGAGACAGAGACAGAGAGACAGAGAGAGACAGAGACAGAGACAGAGACAGAAATAAAGCAAAAAAGAAAGGAAGGAAGGAAGGAAGGAAGGAAGAAAGGAAGGAAGGAGAGAGAGAGAGAGAAAGAAAGAGAGAGAGAGAAAGAGAGAGAGAGA
>NW_004524637.1:12181061-12210620 GCF_000260255.1 Octodon degus
TCCTCCTCCTCCTCCTCCTCCTCCTCCTCCTTCTTCTTCTGGAATGAGGCATTCATTCAGGGAGGTGGTGATGGAGCTGGAGGGTGCATTCCCTAGATTATTACAGCGTTTGCATTCCAGGTCAGTTTTCCAAATCTGGCTAAAAGCGCAACAATGAACATTTATAGGAGCTTCAGCATAGGAAGTGCTGCGTGCTTTCTGGGCCCACCGTACCATGTAAAGGCAGTCACTGAATGGAGCTTTTTCATTGGAATGGTCTCCGAAATCAGCTGTAATATAAATTCCAAACGTTTCAGTTCTAAAACTGAAGTCTGGCAAACTTGAACAACTTCACTAGATAAGTGCATTTGTGTTTATTTTACCAATCCTAATACAGTTGTAAAAGGAAAATGGGGGGAATTTTGGGTAACTTGGCATAATTTTTTTTTTTTTTTTATGGTACCAGGGATTGAACTCAGGACTTTGCGCTTGCCATGCAGGTCCTTGTGCCACTGAGCTATCTCCCTGGATTAACTTGGCATAGTTCTACATATTTCCTGCTGATGGAAACACTATTTAAATTTCATAAGTTTTTTATAATTCTACAATGACTTCCATAGCTTGGTTTTGAAATATCTTCCTAAAATCTACGTGTTAAATAGAGTCTTGGTTGCCAGCTTGTGGGAGGTGGTACAAGTTTTAATGAGGTGGAGCATCACTGAAGGAAGTTAAATTATTGGGGACATGTCTTTGAAGGTGGGATTGACACTGCCTCTACCCTTGGTCTCCTAACTCCCATGAGGTGAATTGGGCTTCTCTGTCGTGCATTCTTACCAACACCAGACCAAGAAAGTGGTGCCAAAGGACCATTGACTTAATCCCTGAACCCTTAAGACAGAATAAACCTTTCTTCCTTAGACGTTGATTCTCTCAGGTATTTTGTCACAGCAACAAAAAACTAACGTAACACTTAGTTTGCAACATCTGTGATATGAGGTTTATCAATTCACTCATATAATGTTTTCATAATCCCCTTTCGCAGGTTAGGATCAAGCTCAGGGGCTTCCTGTTGTTATTACACATATTTTTCTTTGGTTGTGACATTACAAGGAAAGATAAAGTACAGAATAAAATTGCACCATCACGCACTTAATGCAGAGGGAAAATGTGAGAACCAGACAGAGGATAGTGAATTTTTTACCCGACATGCAGAAATGAGCTCATCAATGGTACTACAGTTGGTAATGAGGACACCTCATGTCTAATGAATTCAATTTCTCAGCATATAATATTTGTGACATACTCAATTTATGAAGTTCTCCATTTTAAATTTATCTAGAGTTTAAATTTAGTGGAGCCTGCTCTTCATTTCTCACTCTTGGGATTCAGTGTTGTGTCAGAAATGACCTTCAGTATCACTGAGGAAAGAGGAATGAAAAACAGACTTTTCTTCCAGTGACCTACACTCATAAAATTGACTTGCTTTTGTCAATGTCTTGGCTACACAGCTTGCTCTCTCTTCTCATAATGGAGATTCCTGATTATAAGCCTTCTTTTCCAAAAAGGATTAGTATTCCATATATTATTGAAACACAAAGTTATTATTTTTAAGAAAATATTTATTCAAGATCATGAAAGTGGAATCAAAGAATACTAATTCTTTGCTTTGTTTTTCATTTGTTTCTTGAGACAAGGTCTCACTCTGTGTTTTAAACTGGCCCAAATTTATAAGGGCTTCTGCTACCTCTGCCTCCTGAGTGCTGGGATTACAGAAATGCACCACCATGCCTGACTAAAAAAAATCTTATTCTTAAGGGAGTCCCTCAGTGCAAAATTTTCTTTGAGATTTAGCAACTTCAGATAGATTACTCTGCATCCTTTCTAAAGTCTTCTCTGAGATGGGAGATTTAATTTCTGCTGAAGCTTCTTTTTGAATATTATAAACTGTACTAACAAAGCTCTCTTATCTCTAGTGTAAATCTCTATAAAAGTACAACAGAAACCCATCTTTTCACCTTATATAGCCCTTACTGTATAGAAAAAGCTGGGAAGTTTGCTTTTTAAGAGAAGTTTTATACTTTAAAAAATAGTTGCAATTCCATCACTTTCATTTCTAAAGATTAAACGACTCAAGTTTCTCTATTCTTTCTCACTAGGGTTTGTTATGACTCTATCCACCTTTTGGCTTAGTCTTTCCAGGTTCTTTTGGTGGAGGTCAAGTGTCTGCCTATGCAAGGACAGGAGGATGGCTGTTGTTCTCTTTCAGTCTCTCTAATCATGAATTTTGAAAGAACCCAGTGCTGCCTCATAATAAATTCATGGTCTACCGTCATTTAAAACTGCGGCCTCAGTGTCCAGCCCATAATTTGCAGTTAGGGTTGAGTTTAGTTTCAGACTGAAAAATCAGAGATACCTGATGAAATCTTTCCTGTTTTCCAGTTCTGCAAGAATGACATATTGTGTCTTCACTGGGGACTGTGAAGTTTATTATATTTTGGTGAAGATGGCCTCATTAAGGTCAGGAAGTATTTTAAATATTTCAGAAGCATGCCAGCTGTTTGTCCTCTAACATTACTGTCTTGGTAACTTTTCTTGCATTGCTGGGACAAAATACCCAATGCCCCAGGCTAAAGGAGGAAAGGGTTATCTCACTGATAGTCTGTAGAGGCTTCAGTCCATAGTTGGCTCCAGGGTAGGGCGGCACACAGTAAGATGGCAACCGTTCACGGTGGCAGGAGGCAGCGAAAGCAGCCAGGGCAAAAGGAGACAGATAAGCCTCTTCTGCCCCTTTAATCTTTTCCAGACTGCTGGGATAAGTGGGTTGATCCAGCAATCACTCACCCTTCATCTCAGCACACTTAATCCCAGCATTGCACTACAAATCAGTCACAAACTGTAGATTCAGCAACCTTTAAAAAAGTCCCATCTAAAAGCACACGAAGCTTTGGGGGAACACTTAGACACAAACCATAACAATTACTAGCAATACTATGTAAACACAGCTTCTTAAGCCAGTCAATATTGCCAAGAAGAAATTCCAGCCAACACTCTCCTACTTATAGTCTTTATATGTGTGTATTTATTATATTAGAATGTGGTAAGCATTGTACAAAAGGGAAGTGTATCCCTTTGGGCTTCTATCACTGTGTAGCATTATAGTAAGTCACAAATAGAATATGGAAATACCTCTCAATACATTTGGTCACATATATTTAAAAGATACACATTTTACTTTTCTCTTTGGACTTTATTTTCCATAGTTTCTTATTAAGAAAACCTAGGTAGACATACACAGCATTGTCAGACACATAAATTTAAATGGGAGACATCTCATTCCTTTTCCAACTTGTACTTTGTCTAAAATGAGTTTGAATTTTAGATTTTTAATGAAAGAGAAATGATGGATTAACAGATGGCAGATAGGAGCTTGTTCTGAATTTTTGAAATAGCATAAAATGTCCTGCAAAGCAGCTCTACAAGAAGAGAGACAGAAGGAAATATGAATAGTATTTCCTCATTAGTGTGTTGGAAGCAGGTGGGAACATGATAAAGGTGACGCAGGTAGGCACGCTGGGGAGGGAGAGGTGGGCACCAAGCTCATCGGCAATGCAGGACGGAGCATCAATAAATCTTTGATGGTGAAGGCAACGTTTTGCAGAAGAGGAAAAATAACTAATTATTTGGTAACTTAGAAAAGACAGAGAATAGTAAGTAAAAGGAGAAGACTTACCATATGATGAATATGCAAACCAACAGAAAGAATGTGATCAACACTCTCACTTTTCCTTTATTTCTCCCCTAAGAGTACATCTCTGAATTGAGTACAATGAGAATTGAGTGTAACAAAAATCTTTCCCCCCAAATACATGGACCAATCCATGCAGAACTGTTTGCAATGGTGAATAAAACACTGATGGTCCCAGTGCTTTTGGGACTTTTAGTTTGGTTGAGGGTATGCCAAGAAAAAGGAAGCAAACAAGTAAAATAAGCAGTCTCATTCCAAGCTGTATTCGATGCAGTGAAGGGAAAATATGCAATAATAAAAATAAAGAAAGGAAGTGTAGGGGTGATGGGAAAGCCAGGGTAGGCAAAATCATAACAGAAGCTTCTCTCAGTGGATAGTTGAGATTAGATATGAAATCAGATAAGCTGATGCTCAAAGGAGTGTAGTGACATAAAAGAAAGATCTTCATGTAGTTAATTATGCATTTTTTAATGTATTTAGTACAGGGTCTACAGGGTCTCACTACACAGATTGGACTTATAGTGATCCTCCTGTTTTCAGCCTCCCAAGTGCTAGGATTATAGGCACGCTACCACGCCCAGTCTCAATCACAGTCTCAGGGAGTTCCAGGGGCGGGGCCAGCATGGCACACCAGGGATCGAACCCAGTCCCTTTCTGCCGAAACAGGTGCTTTAATCTGCTGAGCTATCTAGCTGACCCATAGTTAGCTATGAAATTAAAGAGGGCCAGTGTGGCCATGCTATGGAATTTAGAAGAATATTAAAGTTCAATATATATAGGATCAGATAGTCCATGTTTTAATTTTTTTAAGGTTTTTTTTTCCATTTAGTGAGATGCTATTGGAAGGATTTTAGAAGCATGTTGGCATCGTACATTTACATTTTTTAAAATAAGTGGGCTTTTGGACATGACATGACTGTAGGCTATTGTATTGAAACAGACTGGACCTGCCCCACAGATGATGGTCCATGTTCAGGCATCATCAGACTGAGTTTCTAAATAACTAGGTTATGCCAGTCAGTGGCTATGCGCTGTCTCACATGAATATCCAACCATATTGTCTTTTCCTTTACATTTTCAACTTGTTTCATTTATTTACTTACTTTTCCAAGGAGAGCTTTAACACATATAATTGAAAGAATATGGGTTTTGTAGCTCTTAAACTTGGCTTCTCGTGTAAGCTATAACAAATAGTGTGCAACGCTGCTTCTTGAGTCACTATCTTCTGATACACAGAATAGATACTAACAATTCTTTCTTAGCTCAAGTCTTTCAAAGCATGAGTTAGCATCACTTGCCTCTAAGTAACCTGGTGTGGAAGATAGATAGGGACCCTTCTTGACTGGGAGTCTCTGTGGGATAAAATGTTTCAGAATCTGTGTTTTAAATTTACTCCAAAGAAGGTTTTTTTTTTTTTTTTTTTTTTTGTATATAGAAAAATGATAGGATTCTGCTCCAACTTGTCCTGTGTCAACCAAATAAAACTGTGGAGATGGAAAAAAAGAAAGAAAGAAAAAGAAACAGACTGGTGTAAACTAGGCAGGAACAGAAAAAGTAATAAGTAATTATGTAGAGACTGAGTTTCATTATGGCAGTGGCTGAAGAGAATGGAACGGAATCAAGGTATGTCTGTGGTTGAAACAGGATTTAGAGCTGGATTAAATCATGAGCAATGAGGAATGAAGGATGAAAAATAATTCTCAGACTTGAGCAGCTGGATGAAAGGTGCTACCGTCCTTAGCAATGTCTGAGACCCATTGGAAAAGTTGGGGAGTTGAGATACTTCTGAAAAATCATTTATTTATTTATTTAGTTGGTTGGTTGGTTGGTTGGTTATTTAGTTAGTACAGGTTCTTGCTATGCAATTCAGACTCATAGTGATCCTCTTCTCTCAGCCTGCCCCGTGCTGGGATTATACCATGCCTAATTTCTTGAGCCAGCATGGGGCCAATATGGTAAGAAGTACCAGGAAAAAAAAAAAAAAAGAAGTACCAGGTCCTTGCACTTGCCAGGCAGATGCTTAGATAGCCGAACTATCTCTCCAGCCCAGAGTTGAGAATATTAATCTTTATTTTTTAGATCTGAACTTTGATATACCTATAGGATATCCAGTTGGAGAATGTGCTTAATACATGTTTAGAATTCAAAAAGAGACATCTAAGTTTCAGATATTCATGTGAAAGCTATCCACATGTAGATAGCATGTGAAACCTTTACATTTATATATACTCATCTACTCTGTGGATGCAAAAAAAAATTAGGGCCCAAAAACAAATATATTTTAGTATAAAGTTAAGCTTGCCATCTTCAATGTCTTTGGTAAGAAAACTCTTAGCTGCTATTCTAGAATGGATGCAAGTACTCTGCCTTACTAAATATCATTTAAGTAGATGAACCGTACACACTTGAATGGAAATATCAAGATCCACTTGAAGATGGTGGGTTTAATGGATTTTAAAGATTATGTTCTACCTGGAAAAAGATGAGGGAATCTAATTAGCATTCTTCATCACAAAGATTGGGCCATATCAACTCTGCACTTAATTCTTTTCTTCTGCTGCTGGGCCCAGAGGATTCTTCTCTTCTCTAATCTTGACCCAAGGGCCGGCAAAATAGCTCAGTGGATTAAAGCACCTGTAAGCAGGCACAGGGGCCAGGGGTTCGATCCCCAGGCTTGCCGTGCTGGCCCTGCCCCAGGGTGCGCTGAGACGACAATTGAGACTGGGCACGGTGGTATGTGTGCCTGTAATCTTAGCTCTTGGGAGGTTGAAAACAGGAGGATCGCTACAAGTCTGAGCTGCATAGTGAGTGAGACCCATCGGATCACTATGAGTTCAATCTAGTAGTGAAACCCTGAACACCCTGTAGACCCTTCCCTAAAAAATACTGCTGCTACTACTACTAATAATAATAATAAATAAATATTCTTAACCCATTTCACAGATGACTAAGGGTATCTTCTGTATTACTAAGTCACCAATGAGCATTATTGTGTTATTCTTCTTGTCTCTTGGCTATTATGATAATAATCATAGTTAGCATTTCAATTCTAAAATCCATGACCTGTCACTTTATCCCATTTATTTGTTTCTATAAACCATTTAGAAGATTTTTAAAAACTATTTCAATTTAATATCATTGATATTTAAGCACTTAAAATTAGATTCTAGTGAAAGAATAAGTAAATAGAGATTAGGAAGTAGAGAATTTGTTAATATTAAATTTAAGAAAAGTGAATTTACTTTATGTTCATGTTTAATACCTTTTCTGTTTTTTTTTTTTTTTTCACAACTAGGGATTGAACTCAGACCTTTGTACTTGCCAGGGAAGCACTTATTCTGCTGAGCCATCTCCCCAGATCCCTTTTCTGTATCTTTTAAAATTAAAAGGAGTTAGATTAAGTACAAATATATTTGCATACATTATTTCTAAAGGAATCTGTGTATTGGCTTAGATAGGAGCTAATGAAATAATCGCTATTAAATATTTTAAAATATAAATAATTAAATCTGGAAATCCTGAAATTAGCCTGATTTGTCTCTCTCTTTTTGTTTCATTCATTTATTTGGCACAGGGTCTCACTCACTGTGCAGCTCAGACTTGTAGTGACCCTCCTGTTTTCAGTCTCCCTAGTGCTGGGATTACAGGCATGTGCCACCACACCTGGAGTTTCACGTGCCCCAGGGCCAGGGCTAGCAAGGCACACAGGATGGAGATTGAACCCTGGTCCCTGCGCTTGTGAAAGCTAGGCTGATTTGTTTTTTGTTTTTTAAAAAATAATTTTATTGAGAAACAAATAACAATGAGACAGTTTCAAAACCAATTACTAGCACAGTTTCAGTAATTAACACATTGCATATTGGTGTCTTAGTGGTTATTCATTGTACAAGATGCAGACGTGATATCCTGTCCAAACACTATTAGTACAAATCTTTCTTCTCATTGAAATAAGAGAATGTAGCTGTATATCTATACTAATTATTTTGAGTACACAGATACAAAGTGGTAGTTCACTTGTATTCCCCTTTTTTGTTTAGTTTGTCAGAGAAAGGTATTCCATTGTCATTTAAATATTGTAGATGCATGAGTTCAGCAAAATATTCCAATATAGTTCAATAGTCTGTAATAGTAGTGGGTTTTCCGTAAGACTGGCAATGTCAGTTGTTGACTTGAGCCTTTACAGCTCAACATATTCATGTGGCTTTACTTTTTATACTTAATTTTTATACTTTTCTGCTGGATGGTTAAGACTAAGATAAAGCAAGACCTATATAGCAAGAAATGTAGCTTTTGTTCTGCCACGGTCAGTGAAATCCCCTCAAGATTTGTCCTGTACCCTGTACCACACTTCGTAGATCCTTTGTCACTGCCCACCATGTGGATGAGTCACGGCCATTGCTTGACCAATTTGCTCTCTGTGAAAGCCTGAGAGAATGTTTCCTCTCCATGTGACTCTCCTTAGGCACACTCTACACTATTGATCACATCCCTCTGTGGCCCCCAATCTCCTTGATCAGAAAATTTGGGACACAACTGAATTACATGGCATTACAGCATAGGATCTCCTATGTCCTGAGTTTTCACTGACCTTGAAAGGCTAGGGCCAAAATGTTTAGCCTGATTTGTTTTAAGTCATAATCTTTTCTATAATTAACAATTATAAGTATATTTTTTCTGCTTAGAGATGAATATGAATCTTTTCTCAGGAAAGTCTACTAATAACAACTGAAATATAAAAACATATTTAGTAAGTATTTTGCAATTTCTGATTCCTGGACCTGAAATGTTCCATTCATGTTGGTACTCTAATGTGGTACGTGTGACCTGAACTGGACAAATTGAGGTTGTAGACTTAACACCTATTATTTGTGTGGGAGAATGGAGATGAAATATTTATAAGAGTCCAAAACACTTTATTGTTCCTTTTTCTTTTTTTGCAGTACCGGGAATTGAACTCATGACCCTGCGCTTGCCAGGCAAGTGCTTATTCTACTGAGCTATCTCCCCAGCCCGTTTGTTCTTATACTAGTGCTGTGGTTTGTGTCTTATGTTCCCTGAAAATCTCATACAGTGAAGGGGCAGCATCTAGTGTTTGTGAATGATTCATGGTCCAATGCTGGGATTATGGGTGGGAGTGCTACGCCCACCCTGGGGCTCACAGCCTGACAGCAACGTAAGGAAGGGAAGGGGCTGGTTCACTGGCTCCTCCCTAGTCACTCTTGTTGCTTCTGGTGTCTTCTGCCACTGTGAATTGTTGCTCCTCAGCCATGTATCACCCTGCCTTGGAGTCAGCTGATTAAGAAGTGACACATCCATAAACTGTGAGTTAAATCAACCTTTTCTTCCTTAATTTGGGGCATTGGGTATTTTGTCTCAGCAACAAGGGAAAAGCAACTAACGCAACTAGTGCGCTGGGTTCAAGCTCATGAGAATCCAGTAGTATAACCATAGCAGTGCATCAAGCTGAAAATGTTGGCCTTAACCCCAGAAGATAAATCAATGAAGAAGCTCAGTAGCTTATTAAACTAAAATATCCAAAGAATTTCCAAGGATACATTTTGGTTTTATGCCACTGTAAAACCGTAAGTTCAGAATAGAGGCTGTATTATGCCTTTTTGGTTGGAAATTGTCACTAGGATTATATGGAGAGAATATTTAGCTAGATGAAATTTTTACAGTAGCAATAAATGTGAGGATTTGGAAATGTTAAGTATAGTTCACTTGATTTTATGTTTTAAAATTGTTGGTAAATACACTGTTGGATCCAGATTAAATTGAATCCAATGAGAGCTCATGCCTGTGTTTCCCAGTGTGGTCCATGTTTCCTCTGTGTTAGTTTTTTCAGCACAGCAGACATGACAGAAGAGACAGCTGGCATCGACCCATGGAGACCCAGCAAGCGAGAATGACCTACACTCCAAAATAACTCTACTGCTAAATTTTGGGAAATGAGTATAGAATAAGGAGGATCATAGGAAATGAAGTGGACTTAGACTTGTAGAATTTTAGCTTTTTCTTTGTTGTTGCAAACTTGGGAAGAGGGTGATTTTTACATAATGTAAATTTTTGTATGATGTGGTAATGATTATTTAGTTCATAATCTTCCTTCCTTCTTACCCTTCCTTCCTTCTCTTTCTTTCTTTCTTACTTTCTTTCTTTCTTCATTTCTTTATTTTTTCTTTTTTGAGATGAGATCTTACTGTGCAGTGTGGCCTGGCCTTAAACTCCCTCTATAGCCTAAGCTGGCCTTGAATTTATGTTAACCCTCCCACCTCAGTCTCCCAAATGCTGTACACTTTATCTTTAAAACAAACACATAGTTATTGCGGTACATTAATGTCTAGCATATAATTTGGGACTTTAATGTTCTAATGCAAGCCCAGGCAACACTGTTTTCAGTTCTGTCTGACATGGATGTCATAGTTAGTTCTGTAATATTTGGCCCATCACTACCTTTCTGAGTTGCAGTTTCTTCATTTGCAGAATGAGGATAGTAAGCAAGCCTCCTTCGTTGATTTCTTGTGATATAGTCAGTACAATTTTTCTTAAAAACTGAACAAGGCTTTATTTTCACAAAGAAAGTTTCCAATGCCCGGGGATAGTATTTAGAGATGAGTCTTTTCATAAAATTCACAGTGTAATACAGTGTGCCTGAAGGCGTCTGATAAAAGATGTTTGATTATGTGGTTATGAATTCAGAAAGGAGGAGGTCTCTATTGCATAGGTGAATGAGTGAGAAGAATGTAAAACAGTAATAAATCCAAAGGCTACATGGCATAACTTGGTATCATTTTAATGATCTGATGTTCTTTGGTCATAGTATTATTCTGCCTTAACCACATTTACTACTAGTGTTAAGTGGAAGAATTCAATTCTTATGATTATCAATATCCTGCTGCTGAGTGTGAGAAGAATGGCTCTGAGTTTGGGAGGAAAGGATTTGGGGTAACGACATATATAGAAAATTTTATTTTCACAGGCAGCATGAAGACTATTGAACATAAAATGCTCCCAGAAGCTACTTTTTAAAAAAATGTATTTAGTACAAGATCTACAGGATATACAGGATCTCACTACGTAGATTGGGTTCGTAGTGATTCTCCTGCTTTCAGCCTCCCAAGTGCTGGGATTACAGGTGTGCGCCACCACGCCCAGTGTCAGTTGCCCTCTCAGAGTGTCCTGGGGATGGGACCGGCGGGGCGTGCTGGGGATCAAAGCCCGGCCGCTGTGCTCTGCCTAAACAGGCGCTTTAATCTGCTGAGCAATCTGGCCAGCCCCCAGAAGCTATTTAATATCTTATGCTTATTTTGAAAAGTTTCTTCTTTGCAAGTATATACAATTTTGTGCTTCTCAGATCAAAAAGATAGAAAAGAAACCCAAATCATTAGAATAACTTGCAAGGGAACATCATGATCACTTCAGCTCTATGGAGAGAGAGGACCTCTGTGCTCTAATTTTGAAAATCTACCAATTTTTCTCTGTGAAATAAATACAGTAATTCCATTTTAAAACTAGACATCCACTTCTCTTTCTCAGGTGTTTTTTTTTTTTTTTTTTTTTTGCAGAACCGGGGATTGAACTCAGGTCCTTGTGCTTGCCAGGGAAGTGCTTATTCCACTGAGCCATCTCCCCAGCCCCTCTCTTTCTCAGTTTAACCCCTCTGTTCTAGCTGAAATGTTAGAATCTTGCAATTAACCAATCTACAAATTATGTAAAAAACTCCTACACCTTCTCTGACTTCTTCCACCATACAACAAGATAACCTGGAAGAATCCTTCATGTTCACTCTGTTGTAAGGTTTTCTGTTATCCTGCTTTTCTGAGACCTTGTGACTAATATAAAGTTTAACTTTTACATTCACAATAAAACTAAAGTCTTAATGCTTTCATTGTTTCAAAATGACTTCTGAAGGTTATTGGAAACCTGGCCCACTATAGCTAATCTACATAGTAACAATATCTAAAATCATTAAAAACTGCCAATGCACTTAAATACTACTCATATTTATGCAACAAATCCATATGGATAGTAAGAAGAGAACTTGGCAGCAAATATTTTATAGAAATATTAACCTTAGGGAAGAAAATATATAGCTCTCATGTATTCTAGACACATGTTACATCCTTGGTGTAATTTATAGTTACGTTTCTCTTTTGCTAAGATAAAATACCCAACAACAGATTTTAGATATTTTTTTAAATTATTATTTGTTGGTTCAGAATATCCCCAGGGAGTCCAGCCTCATAGTGATCCATCCTCCTGTCTCAGCCTTCCCAGCACTGGGATTATAGGCATGTATCACCATGCCTGGTTTAGAGGCTGGTGTGGCATAAGGTACCAGGGATTGAATGCTGGTCCTTGTGCTTGCCAGACAGGCTCTTAGAACTCCAAGCTGTTTCCCCAGGCGAGCAACACCCAAATTTAAAGGAGGAAAACTTCATTTTCACTCACAGTTTGTAGAGGTTTCAGTCCATATTCAGCTAGCTCCAAGGCGGGAGGTTGTGGGGGGCAGAGGGGCATCACAGAGGAGAAATCCTTCACAACAAAGCGGGGCAAGCAGAAGGCCACAAAGAAATGAGGTAAAGGGCATTTTTCTATGCCCCTTTATATTCCATGCAGGCTACCCACATTTTGAAGGGTGCCACCTAGAGCCAGCATGGGGTACCCTTAATCTCAACAGCACAACCTTAATCCCAGCATCATATACCCTAGTCAAAACACCCTCAAACTCACCATCTATGACCGCATGCAGCTTTGTGGGGGCATCTAGATATGAGTCATAATAACCTTACTGGATGGGGCTAGGGAGATGGCTCAGTAGAATAAGAGCTTGCCTGACAAGCGCAGAGGCCTGAGTTCAATCCCCGGTTCTGCCAACAAAACAAAACAACCTTAATGGAATTCTAACTTCTTGTGCTCCACACAGGCAGACACTGTAGGGCCAGACTGCCAATAGCTTTGTTTCCATGATTCTTTTTAATTTTTGAGAATCCTTCAAATATACATGGCTGAGTACATGGCATATCAGAATTTCTAGTTCTGCTTAACATATCTTTCTTTTTCAATTCATTTTGCTTTGAATTTATATTTAGGAATGGGATGAGGTCCACTCGAAACCTTACAACATTGTAGTTTATTATTGAAACTTTTCTTCCACTTACAAGTGTCAGAGTAATCATTTATCTCTGATTTTTAATTTTTAGTTAGAATCTCATATTTTCTCTCTTATTCTTTTTCCTCTCACATATTTTGTTGTTCTTTTTCTGTCACTATGATATCTTTAAAAATTAAAAGTGGTTTTACTGATGTAAGTATAGCATAGGCTATCCTACTCTCTTGGGGGGGAAAAATCCCTGGAATTTACTAAGCAGCAACTTGGGTGTAGGTAAGGGCTACAATCCCCACCTGTAGAGAGTGGTTGCCATGAGGTGGTGCAGGGAGGGGCTGCTAGGAAAGCCCCTCAGTGGGCTAAGGCAGCTCAGCAGAGGTGTGCCCCCCCCTTTTTTCCGCCAGAGTCCTCTCTACACCTTGCCAGGCATACAGACAGAGTGGACTATGGGACAACTCTGAGGAACAAAGCCACATCTTACTGGGACAGCCAGGTCACCGATCGTTCATGAAAGCTACCTCTGCTCTAAATCTTTTTAAATGCGAGAAATAAACTCTGTGTTGCTTAGGGATCATACTTGGGTTATTTCTGATAAGCAGCCAAATCACATCCTGTACACAGAATTATTAGAAAACTCAAATAACATTATATATTTTAAATTTTTTTAAAGTGAACCAAATATGCATATATATATTCACTGAAAATATTTTTAAAATATGAAAGTGTTAACAATTAAATAGAAACCAATTGTGATCCTGTTACCTAAAGATATATTATTTAAAATGTGTACTCTATTTTTAAAGTTTTGTTTGTATATTTTATGAAATTAAGATCATATTTTATATACTCTTTTATATTCTATCTTTTTAAGTTAAAATTATATAATGAACATTTTTCCATATTATTAAATATTTTTCTAGAATTTGATTTTGATAAACAAATAGTCATCCATCTCTTGATTTCCATTGAATTGATTCGCATGATCCTCTTTTTTTTTTTTTTTTTTCTACACAGCTCAGACTCTTGCCTCCTGTCTTAGCCTCCCCAGCACTGTGATTACAGGCATGTACCACCTCATCCAGTGTTGGTGGCTGGCACGGTGAGCCCAGGTTCTCGGGCTGGCAGGACATGTGGTGCTGGGGATCGAAGGTAGTCCTTGTGCTTGCCAGCCAAGCATTTAGACTGATGAGCTATCCCTCCAGCCCTGATCCTCTATTGTTATGTGTTTAATTCACTTTCATCTTCATTTTTGAAAAAAAATAATAAGTTTTTCAATGTCAGCTGACTGAAATTAGGACAAATGAACATTACTAAAGATTTACTTTTAGTGGGTGTCATAGTCAAATGAAAGATATATTACATAGATGGCAAAATACACTATATTGAAAATCTGCCTTAGAACCCAATTATTGTAAAAATTATTAAATCAATATTAAAAACTAAGTCAAATATATCAGGGCAATATTAATAAAAAGCTTTAAAATACTAAAGATATTGTAATGAAATAGCTTTATTGCATTTCATTTTTAAATTGTTCTCTTTGTATAAATGTTATAACATATGTAATATATTAATGTAGTCATGAAATTATGCATCAGTAAATATGTAAATATTGGTACAATAAGACCAAAACTACCAGGGAAACATCTCATAATACTTGGAGACTTTTGATCTAGGGGCAAATTGGAAGTTAGAGTGAGAAGTTACTTATTGCCAATAACTAGGAGATTAAAGACATCGGGGGACTGCATGTCACATGACAAAGGGACAGGGGAGAGTGCTGTCTCATGGCTATGTGGGATCCACTTACAAGGAACAAGCTTATGAGATGCTTAAGCTGGGGAGATAGCCCAGTGGCATAAGCGCCTACCTGGCAAGCCTAAGGACCCAAGTTCGATCCCCTTTTGTGAGCCTCTGTTGCATCTACGGTAAAAAATGTCATGAAAATAGAAAGGGCCATGTGTCTTACAGTCCTCAACCTCAATTAATTCTGCTGCCCAAACTCCCTAGTTGTGTAATACAGGCCACTTAATTCTCATAATCTCAAGCTTTGCCAGTTGTAAATAATATCTAATTCTTAGGATCGCACTTGAACATTTCTGAGATGATATGTATGGGACACTTAAGCCTTCTACCTGACTCACAGTTGATGTTAAACAAATGGCCATTTTTATTCCAGTATTTACTTTACATGATATCATTGTTTAGGAAGCAAAATTTCTTAATATTTGTCATAGGTGGCTGAATTTCATTTGAGTGCAGGAAGAACTTTCCTTTCTTTTCATTACAGAGCGATGTGGGCTTCTCTTTATTTCAATTTGTAGCATGGGATATATATATATATATATATATATATATATATATATATATATATATACTGTACAAAGGGTTATAAAAGATTAATGTTTTCTATGGAATGCCTCCAATTGTTTGTGTTCAGTTTTATCTCTGATCCCAGGCCATCTTGCATTTTAAATCCTTTTATTAGATAGCACATCCTTTTTACTCTCCCCATTGGTATTTATTAAGTTATATTGCTTTATAAAAATATTCCCATGCACTTTTATCGTGACCTCCTCTCCCCCCTCCCACCCTCATTGTGCTTAAGGCACTACTTTTAGACTGTCTGTTCTTTGGCTAGAACCCCGCTGCCTAATGATTCTGCCCACCCACGAGGAAATCCTGAAAACATCTTTTGTAGGCTTTTCAGTTTGCCTGCAGGTGCTAAGAAATTCATACTTCCTCAGCCCCCAGGGTCCCGATGCTATTTAGAAGACCCAGTCTTCAGCCCAGCTTTGTGCTTAATTATTTCCTTCAGTCCCCTGTTAGTAGAAGCGGAACATTCGTATTCGGCTTTTCACATATATGCTTACAGGTTGAGTGAAGATAATTAAGAGAATGAAAGTAAAATAATGGCAGGTCTACCCAAGGATCTGGAAATCCCTGCACGTTCCTGTCCGTAAGCCTCACCCATCTCCTGCACGTATCCTCTTCCTGCACTCCTTCAGTCGCCAGTGGGCTGCACCCTGAGCTCTGCTGCAGGTCTGGGGTTTTTTCTGATGCTCATTTCTCCAATCCTATGTCAGGATGGGAGGGAGAAATCTGCTGTCATAAGGGACATTTCTATGGTGGGGGAACATCTGATTTCCGCTTAAAAATAGTTCAAATAGGATGATCTTTGCCTTTCTTTTGTCTTAGTTGTTTCTTTTCTTTTTCATGTGTTTAGGACAGCATCTACAGGGTCTCACTATATAGATCTGACTTATAATGATTCTCCAGTTTTCAGTCTCCCAAGTGCTGGGATTATAGGCATGCACCACCCAGTCTCAATCTCCAGCTCAGCACAGCCCGGGAGTGGGACCAGCACAGCACACGCTGGGGATCAAACCTCAGCCACTGTGCTATACCTAAGCAGGATCTTTAGTGTGCTGAGCTATCTGCCCAGCCCTGTTATTTCTTTTTTTTTTTTTTTTCCGAGACAAATAAATATCTGATGTCAACAAGTGAAAGGAGGAAAAGCTTCATTTGACTCAGAATTTGTAGAGCTTTCAGTCCATAGTCTGCTGCCTCCACGGCACGGTGGCTCATGGCAAAGGGGTGCTGCACGGCAAAACAGTCCATGGCAGGGCAGGCAGAAAGCAGTGTGCTCCAAGCAGTGATCCTACTAGACTTATCTCGTGTAGTCTACAAACCTACTAGATGGTGCGGTCCACACCAAGAACTATGCTAAACCACCAGCAAGCTAGTTTCATTGCCGCCTGTCTTTCAGTCATAGTCACATGCCCTAGATCCAGTAATCACCACAAAGCCTCACCTATGAGCACATGAGGCTCTTGCAGGAAAGGGGGATCGTCTAGGCCAAGCAATACCAATTTATTTCTTTATAAGCTACTGCTATATGCATCTTATCTATTTCTAGTTCTGTCTCCTTTTTCACTAAGATTTCAGGATTAACTCCAAGGAAAGTGATGGTTCCTATACCTGGCTGTGTTGTAAACTTATTTTGGAAAAGTTTTGAAAATCATTTCTTCTGGAACCTAAACTTGTGCTTTCAAAACTTACTGAATTAGAAAGTCTAAGGAGAGGCCAGCAAACATTCATCTGACATGTCACTGGTTAGTTGCAATTGGTAGTTTTCTGAACTGCTCTCACAAGTAGATTTTCTCCTACTGCAGAGCCCTGTACTCATGCCTCTTTTCTCCCCACTTCACCCTCACTCTCTCTGTGGAACCTTTCCCTCATCCCCTTACAGAATTCATCTCCTGTTTGTTATACGTCTTTACCCAAGGTGGATCAGGGATTACAAAGGTGAGGTATAATTGTTCAAAACAAGTACAGATGAAAAGAAATTTAATTCTCCCTGTAAAAACCAAAAGAAAACAAAACAAAAAAACAGTAAGGGAAGAGTGTACTCTTCCAGTCTGTTGCTTAAAACATTTATTTTAGAAAATCTGCAGGTGTTTTATTTTCCCTCTTTAAAATGTATTTAAATTCTTTTGAAAATAGATGAGGTTTGTCAGCATGGTGACTCAGCAGCGTTGTTCTCCAGGATCTGAGTCATTTGGGTGAGAGCCCTGGTCTCCCAGTCTCCCTGGCAAGGCAGCAGCTTGCCTTTGTAGGTTCCCAGCTCCCAAATGCAAAACTGCCTCTTGACATAACCACAAGAGTCTGTGTTTCCTCAGAGGAAACCCAACTAGCTAGCACAAAAGGTCACCCCAGTTACCAATTCAAAAGAATGAATTTGTAGTGTGCATGAAGCCCAACATTCCATTCCCAATGTTGCAAACAAAACAAAACAACAAAAACAAGAATAAACTGTGGGATAAGCAGTACTGTCAAGTCCTATTCTTGAAGACATGTTTTTGTTTTTCTTGTGAGTATGTACTTGATCTGCTCTATCTACTTGATTATATGAAAGAGAGAGAGTCCTTTCTGACTGTTCTGGTTTAGACAGAGGACATTGTCCAGAGCTTTATGTTTCCAGAGACTGGGCTTCAGAAAGTGACTGGATCATGGGGCTGCTAGATGCACCAATGTGTTGACTACTGAAGAGTTTGCAGTTGCTCTTAGCAGGTGGGATCTGAACAGGAAACAGAAGAGGCTGGTCACCAACTCTGTGACCTGGAAGGGACTGTTTCCCTCCTCAGCTCCTTCCCTTGCTGTCTGCTTCTACCCTTGCTCTCTGCTTCCTGGACACCTTGACACCAGCACCCTTCTTCTGCAAGGCCCCTATGCCAGGCCATCTGTACCTGAGATCCAACTGAGTATGCATTTGTAACTGTGAGATAAGATAAACCTCTCCTTAGTGTTTGTTATGGCTTGTGTCTAGTTGTCCTCCCAAAGCCTCATGCAGTCAGGGGGTGGGCTTCTAGAATTTGTGATTAATTCATGATCCAATGCTGGGATTATGGGTGTGAATGCTGCTGGGATTATGAGTGTGAGTGCTATACCTGCCCTGGGGCAGATAGCCAGAACACAATAAAAGGAGGGAAGAGGGGATTTCTCTCTGCTGCTGCTCCTCTCTTTTTGCTGTCTTCCACCACCATGACTGCTGCCCTTGTCCATGTGCCACTTTGCCTTGGAGCCAGCTGAGTATGGACTGAAAGCTCCACAAACTATGAGCTAAATAAAGCTTTCATTCCTTAATGTAGGGTGTCTGGTATTTTCTCCTAGCAAGGAGAGGAAAGTAACCAAGACAATGTTGTTGAGTCTCATGTCTAGTGAAGAGAAAGTTACTGAGACACTGTCTTTTCATTCTCCTAGAAGTTTACTGATGACACATCATGTTTTGGCTTAATGCTTATTCCATAGTATTATCTTCTTTCTCTACTACTTTGTGGAGAAGATTTCTAATTTTGTTTTGAATTGTAGTTCCCTAAGTTCATTGGCGTGGGGATGGTTGGTGAAAGGGTAGACAGGGTTTACTGTGGATTTCTAGGCAGTGAACTGGAGAAGATCTTGAAGAAGAGAGGGAGGACAAAAGCAGTAGAGCAGAGTGTGCCATGATATCATGGAGAGAAGGCAGAAATCTAGAGGAGACCTAATACGCCTCAGGAGAATGGTCTTACAGTAGGAAACATGAGTTTTGCTACTACTTTCATAGGTATTTTAGAGTTGAAGGAAAAAGGAAAAGAGGGCTGGCTGTATAGCTTAGCAGACTAAAGCAGCTGCTCAGGCAGAGCACAGCCTCTGGGGTTCAATCCCCCATGTGTTGTGCTGGCCTGGCCCCTGGGTCACACTGAGAGGGTAATTGAGATTGGGCGTGGTGTTGCATGCCTATGATCCCAGGTCTTGGGAGGCTGAAGACAGGAGAATCACTAAGAGTCCAATCTACATAGTGAGACCCTATAGATATTGTACTAAAATACATTTGAAAAGGGAAAAGAACTGCAGGCTGGGGCTCTCCAATGTCAGAGAGAGTTGGGCTCAAGGCCTGAGACAAGTGGATAGAGTTTCTAATGTGTCACTTTCTTTTCATCAAAAAGAGAATTTCTAATGAGGACTTCAAAAAAAGTAACAGCAACTGACAAAAAATTAAGAAGACTTGAACAAGATGTTCATTAAAATTGGAAGATTATGTTTTTGGGGATGTGGACAGGAACAAGTTGGTTAATACAAACAAAAGATTTGAGGGCCGCTGTGTTCCTGGAGCATCTGATGAGTTTCTGGTGCTTTATGATCTCACTTCCCTCCACAGATAGGGAACTGTCTGCCTCTCCAGGGGAGACTGTCCAGAGAGCTACTGTGAGAGAGCTAAGTGCAAAGGGACAAAGCAACTTTCCTAAACTCAGAAAAATCACTTTCCATCTGACTCCAGCTCAGCTTGCCCTCTGCAGTGCTTGGCACTTGTCTTTAGGTCGGTTTCTGGTTGACAGTGAAATCAATTCATTTCTAAGGCTGTTGCAAGAAAATCTGCCCAAGCTAATGTGAACAGACAGAAAACACATCACCATTTAAGAACTGCAGGCTGGGATTACCCAAATGATCTTGTACCTTATAAATAAATAAGATGTACAGTTCCATAGGGGGCAGGATGCTGGTTGAGGAAGTGTTTGAACTTTGACTTTCTGGTTCCTGACAAGCCAGTACAGTTCTATTTGCTTCGTGAACTGGGACAAGTACAAAAAATATCTGTATACTCAAACATGAAAGCTTTTCTTGCTAATTAGTTTAAATATATTTGTCTAATGTGTTAGTAGTTAGGCAGAAATTATGGCTCTGTAGTTTCCTGGGCCACAAGAAAGCAACCAAAGAGAATATCTTGTATGTGGAATTAGGCCCAACTACTGCAATTAGAATGCTGCAGTTCCAGTGTATACATTCCTCCAAAATCCATACTTTGGGTCTTAATATCTAATGGGATAATATTAAGACATAGGGTCATTGGGGAATGATTAAGTCAGAGGTTCTACCATTATGAATGGATCAGTGCTTTTACTTTAAAAATGGAAGGGATCACCCAAGAGTCCTAGGTACTTCCATCCTTCCTGCCATTTCAGCACACAGCTTCTTCCTCTGGAGGATATGGCTACATGTGTTGTGTTGGAAACAAATACCGAGTTCAGCTGTCACCTTGAGCTTGGACTTTTCTGTCTCCAGAACTATGAGGCGTGATTCATATTGTTTACCCAGTCTGCAGTATCTTGTTCTAACAGCAGGCATTGGCTAAAACAGAGGGCCTGACATGTTTATCCAGTTTACCACACACAATGGTAGTGGGCATTGTCTCACCAAGCTATCACTTGGCAGTGCCCAGTTCTTGACATGATGCCCATCATGTGGAACTTTTTGGACACCTCACTTGAGACAGAATGTCCTTGAGCAGACTCACCTTGTTCAGCTCTCAGTTTAAAGTAGAATCACATAAAAATATAAATAATGTGAGTGTGGGTGCTCCTGAGAATGGATGCCTCATTTTACACAAGTGCATGTAAATGAATTTAACAAATATTTTGTGGTTACATTTATTATAAGCACATGACAAGTACAATTAAAACAATAACAAAATTATCCCAATCTTTTAAAAATCTACATTGTCATTGGGTGCAAATGACCAAAATGTAGGATTCAAGAATATAACCCAGGAAAGCAATGTTAGCCTCCAGATATGCTACATGTAAATCTAGATAAGACAAGCAAAGTAAAATGCCTCAGAGTAGAAGGAGAATTTGAAAAAATGTGGCTAAACAGAAAAGAGTGGGTAATGCATCATAGAGTAAGAAAATGTCCAAAAGAACAGAGATGCGAGAATAAATGAACATAGCCAGTTCTTCTACCTATAAAGACAATGGATTGTCTAGAAGAAAATTTTCCTAATAGGAAGTGTGATAGTTAACTGTTGGATCAGCCCAAGTGAGACATGTTCAATGATTGGACTAGCATTGTGCTGGGAGTGGCTGGATAGATTTGCGAAGATCAGAAGACCCACCCTGAGTACCAGCCAATAGTCTCAAAGCCTGGGTGGAATGAAAAGGGAAAGAAGGAAGAAAACTCACTTCTTTTTTTTTTTTAATAGTGAGATTGAGCAAAGAATCTTTTATTTTTATTTTTTATTTTTAAAGAATACAAAACAATGATAGAACAAAAGAAAATACAGCATTAGAAATGATACAGGATTTCATAAACAAAGTAATAGGAATTCAACAATTGTTGCCATATTACATGATGCTATCTTCAATTTAGTTGTTCAGGTTACCAGATATAAATGTATAAGATTAATTTAAAGAAAAAAATAATAATAACAAGTTATAGGAGTGCGCCTGTAATCCCAGCACTTGGGAGGCTGAAAACAGGAGGATCATTATGAGTCCGATCTGTGTAGTGAGATAGTGAGACCCTGTAGACCAGTACTAAATACATAAATAAATAAAGAAGTTATAAGAAATTCAAAAGAGGAAATAAACGAGTCAGAGTCTAAAAAAATTAAACATTAACTTCTCCTTTCAAAGGACCAGCAGAAATCAATAATATAATTATCCAAACTATTCTGAGGAGAGAATCTTAAATTTTTTTTAAAAAAAGGCAAAGAAGCAGTTGACACATACACAAAGTCTCTCGGGCCAGCAATCACAGAATACAACACAGTAACTATGAAGTTTTAGGTCACTCAGCTAGGTTAAAGGAAGGGTGCCAAAATGATAGGAACAACTTGTAGGAGTACAACATGGCCTTCACCTGCAAAAATACTTGGAAAAGACAAAGCAAATAACACCACTGGCAACAACAGCAACAAAATCAATATATTGGTTTGGGTAACTATTGCTGCTAGTGACAATGGTTAACTTAAATGTTTATCAGCTGCTCACACAAATTTCAAGCAAGGTATCCCTTGCCTGACCTGCAGATCTCCTCAAAGGGTACCTGGGTGACCCAGGCGCACTCCATGACCCAGGCTTTTTACCTCATGGCATCATGAAACATCGCTGACAGTGGCACTGACGGGGTGATTAAGAGAACCATAGGCAGGAAGTGTTTAATGGCCAAGTCCTAAGGGGGGCTTTTATCACTGTAGTGGGCTTCTAACTGGTAATCAGCTTGTTACACCCAGCTTAATTGAGCTAGGATGGTCCTGGGTGCGGAGGCCCACCTGAGAATTGCTGCTGGGAGCATAAAGAGGTGGAACTGGACAAGCTGTTGAAAGGCTGTTAGGGAACTGTTTGGAGAAGCTGTTGGAGCTGTTGGAAGCTGCTTGTTCTCTTGGGCTGTTCTGCTGGAGGACCTTGTCATTCTGGCTTTCCTGATGAACATGGCTGTTCTCCTTGGAAGAGAAGCTCTGGACCATTGTTGTCACTAAGAATAGCTATGGTTCATTTTGGGGGATCCCTGGTCCTCATCTTGAGCATTGTTTCCTAGCTCCAGAGAGAAAGATGGTGGGCTGCTCTCAGCCTCGTGAAGAAGCTTGTCGCCTTGGCTTTCCTGATGGGAACTCGGCTTTCCCCACTGCTGGAGGAGGAAAGCTCACTTCTGCTTCTTCTGAAGAGCTCCAGTCCTTGCCATTGCCTGTGAATGTCTGTCTCCAGACTTCCAGTGCAGATTCCACAGCCTTTCAGCTCTGGCTCTTAGCCATGCTAATGTAGACTCTGGCTTCTGACTCCAATGGGACTTGGTAGTAAGCTCCAAGTTTTCTACCTTTGACTGAACCTTCCAGCGCTCCATCCTGCAGACAGCTCCTGTGTGCTCTTCCACACCAGACCTGCATGTGGCCACTGTAAGCCTACCTTGCAAATCCTATGTGTGCAGATAGACATGTGGCCCATTATGAAAGTAGTAAATCTGCTACTCTAGCAATAAATTATATCTTCTACTCTATTGAGCCTTACTGATATGGAAAGTGCGTCACTTAGGATTACATACTAGTGAAATAAAAAAATCTGAATAAGCAGAACACATAGTGTGATCAAAACATACAGTGATTGTTATTTTTCCTTTTAAAATTTTTTATTGGTGTATGTTTGCAATACATAATTATTACATTCAATATGGGTGAATTACCATGTAGACCTTTCTCATATTGATCATTTTTAGTCCCCACTACCCTTGCTCCCCATTTTCCAGATTCTCTTTCCATCTGCAGCCCTGGTAGCTGATATGGACTTCATGAACTTTAAGTTCCTCCTCCACAATATGACATCTTCTCTGCAGCCCATGGCATCAAGTGATCTGCGACTTTGTGAGGCTCTACGCAAAGGTGCTCTTCACCAGGGGTTCTAATGTCACTAAGAGAAGTCCCTGATTCTGCAAGAACTTCGGAAGAAACATTTCCATGTCCTTGAGTGCATCAACGCTATTGCTAAAGCCTGGAAAGATGTCACATATCTGAGTTTAAACTCAGCCTTGGGGGAACTGTGCACAGAATGTATCACTGAATGTGACTTTGAAGGGTCTGATGCATAGGCAGCAGAGAGGGCTGTGTCCATGGCAAGAGTGTGGGTCTGGACGTCGACGGTGATGACACAGAGGAGTTCACTGAGGGCCCTGAGGAGGAGCGATGACAGAAGACGTCACTGAGCTCCAACGTGAGCAGCAGAAGGTGCTCCTTGAGGAGCATGCACTGAGGAAGAGGAGGACAGGAAGGAGGGCAGCAGTGATGTGGTACAATCCACTACACAAAATGGAATGAGTGCCAGGGTTTCTTTGAGAAACACCACCCAAACGTAGCTGGAAGGAGCAGAATGGAATCTGATGAATGATAATGCGGCCTCATGTTTCCAGAGGGTTGTATCAGACGGGAAAAAACACGTGACATTAGGCAGATTTTCCATCAAAATTGGCCCTGCAGCCGAGAGACAAAGAAGAAAAGAAACCCCTGAAGGAGATCTCCCTGATGTCCTTATGGAAGGGGCCTTGAAACTCTTTCCTCTTCACCTTCCTACCCACTACACCAGAAGGTTAGTGTTCTCTCTTCATGCTGTTTTCTTTTCTTCTCTCTCTCTCTCTCTCTCTCTCTCTCTCTCTCCTTCCTTCCTTCCTTCCTTCCTTCCTTCCTTCCTTTCTTCCTTCTTTCTCTTGATACCAGCAGTCCAATCTAGGACCTTACACTTGCCAGGCAAATGCTGTGCCACTGAGCTATATCCCCGGCCCTGTTTCATATATTTTGTGGTTTAAAAACAATACAGATGGTTCAAAATGGATTCACCTTATTTACATTGAGCCTTATGGAGAAAGTTGACTTGGTACATGACTAATTAGGTTTGTACCCAGAATCATAGAATGAATTAAATTCATGAACTGAGGTGCCACTGTATTTCAAAGACATCTCAAGGAAAAATAAGCAAAAAAGAATAATTAACAAGACAAGGTAAAGAAAAAAATCACAAAACACCTACCAAGTTTTGACTGGACATAATGGGTGGGAAGTGGTGAAAAGGAGAGAAAATGGGGTTTTAACATCAAAGACAGACATTCAGAGAGCGATTCCACCCCTCTCCAGGAAAATCTCAAAGAGAGCACTTTTTTCAACCCAGTTTTCCTCTGTATGAAAGGTGGGCAAACCTTTCTATACAAAATCAAATAGTTAAAATCTTAGGTTTTGTGGGTCATCCATACTCTGTCATAATTATTCAATTCTGCCATTATAATATGAGAGCAGCCATAAACAATATATAAATAAATGAGCATGGCTGAGTTCCAATCAAACTTTATTTACAGACTGGAATTTCGATTTCATATAGTGTTTATATGTCACAATACAGTCTTCTTTTGATTGTTTTAAACCATTGGGTGTAAAAATTGTTCTTAGTTTATAGGCTGTGCAAAATTGTGACATTCCAGATTTGGCACATATATCATGGTTTGCCTACTTCTGTTTTATATGCAAGGAATTCTCGAGGCACTTGCCCTCCAATCACTTGACATTCTGACTCTATTAGTCACATTTCTGTAGCTGGGACAAAACACCTGACACCTGCAATTTAAGAAGAGATTGATTTTGGCTCAGGGTTTCTGAGCATTCAGCCTACACATCACTCTTTAGTTTCAAGGGAGAATAAGCAGGGCACAAAAGCACATTAGAGAAAAGAAGCTCAATCCATGGCAACCTGGAAGCAGAAAGAGAAGGAAAGTCAAAACCAGGGACATGAATACATCCTTCTGGGTCATGCTTCCAGTTCTCCATGTCCAACCAGTCCCCACCTCTTACCAGCAGATTCAACTATGAACCCATCAGTGGATAATCCAGGGATGGGCGTAGAACCCCAAGATTCAATCACTTTTCAAAAGCCCACTGCTGAACACACAAGGATTTGGGGAACACATTTTTCGTGTAACCCAGACCATTCTTCTCCTTGCCCCCAAAAGGATCATGCCTATCTCTAAAAGTCACCAAAATTTATGCAAAATGCACTTAGTTCTTAGTTCATCTCTGAGAACACTATAGTCCTAATAGCTATAGCACTGCTGAAAAGTTCAAATCCAAAGTGTCCTCTGCGACTCAAGGCAAATGCTTGGCTGGGAGCCCCTGGGAAAATACAAAAACAAAACTCAAAATTCTCCATTTCAAAAGAGAGGAGCAAGAATTAGAGCAAAACAAGGCCCAAACCAGCAGGGCAAATATTAACTCCTGTGGTTCCCTGTGTGTCCCCTGGCCCACAAACTGATGAGGAGATCCCCAAAGGTTTGGGGAACCCTGTCCTGTGGCACTGCACATAGCCTGCAGCTTTTCTCATATAGGTTTCTCATTCCTGGCCTCGTCAACATCTTGAAGTCTACACTGCAACTTTGGATTCAGTCCCATTGTTTTTACACTTTTTCTGGGTGGGCTTGGGCCTGAGATTTCATTTTGCTCCTTCTCTGGGTCATTTTGTATAGCACTATCCTCTGACCTTTGGTGTAGAGCTTTGGTGCAGTTATTACCTTAGCACCTACTAAAATTGGGGTGCAGATCTACGAAGTTTGAATTCATCCATTTGTGCCTGGCTTGGGTCTGGCTGCTGTGCTCAGCTTCTTCCTGCTGAAGCCCTTGGAAGTGAGCCTGTTGTGCCCCTCTGGCAAGATGTTCTGCTCCTGGATTAGCTGGGTGGTTCTGGCCCCTAGCCTCTCTGCAGGGACTTCAGCTGCAGTATCACCCCAGGCCTGTATGCCAGGCCTGGTCTGGGTCTGGAGGGGTCTGGAGAGTGAGGGGGAAGTTCTCACTTATGCACTAGGCCTGGGCTGGGTCCAAAGGAGTCCAGCAAGCACAGGGGAGCAAGGAAACTCTCCCACACACTCCAGACCTGGACTTGGGCTGTGTCTGGAGGGGTCCCAAAAGCACGGCAGAAGTTCTCACTCACAAGCCTGGACTGAGCTGGGTCTGGAGGGGTGGAGGGGTCCCGAGAGTGCAGCAGAAGTTCTCACTCACACCCCGGGCCTGGGCTGGGTCCAGAGGGGTCCAGCAAGCACAGGAGAGCATGGAAACTCTCCCACATACTCACCGGGCCTGGGCTTGGGCTGGGTTTGGAGGAGTCCTGAGAGCATGGCCTCCCATTGCTTCATACATTTCATTCTCAAGGATCGTTTGCCTGGCTTCACAGGCCTTCTCCCAAAATGTGTTCAGAAGACTTAACGAGCCCACAACTATTGCATTCTGTATCTTTGGAAAAGAAAGCAAGTAATGAATGACACCAAGGTCTACTGCCTATGAGTGCTGTGATCAGACCCCAGTTGACTGTGACAGCTGTGATCTCTGAGCACCCAGATGGCTGTACTCAGGTTACATGTTCTTAAGCATCCCTCAATGAACAGAGCGCCTAGGAAGCTTTCCTGTAGTAAAGTATTTCAAAGAAGTTGCCAGAAAGCCAATGAGGTCTGGTTAATTCCTGTGATACCCTCAAGACATCTTTCCTATTGTTCCAGCTCAAAGGACTTAGTGTCCTTTTTAAATAGCTATAATCATTCTAATAACCATAATCTTCTTGGCTCTAACCTTACATAAGCTTCCTTTCTAACCTAAGTTCAAAGTTGTTACACCTTTTTTGCTTTAGTTCTTTATCTTCTTTTTTTTTTTTTTTTTTTTTTTTTCTGAACCAGGGATTGAGCTCAGGTCCTTGCACTTGCCAGGCAAGTGTTCATTCTACTGAGCTATCCCCCGGCCCCCTAGTTCTTTATCCTGATTCTCACTTTAGATTAGGGTACAATCAGCTGGCAGGACTCACATGTACTCTGAACATTGGGCTGCCTTGACATTTCCTCTCCAGATTAATTAGAATACCACCTTTAATTCAGCATCATAAGAACTCTTAAGATATGGAAAAATATACATAAATTATTTGCCACAGTGAAACACTCATAACTTCTAGTCCAGGTTCCAGCAAATTTCTCTTTCCAATCTGAAACCTCATGACTACGGCCTGTACTGTCTTCATTTTCCCATCAGCATCTAAGTGCCAACCAGAATCACCCAGCAGGCTCTGCTTATGTATTTCTAGACTTTCTTCAACATAATTTTCCAAACCTTTCAAAATTCTCCCATATAACATTTCCAAAGGCTTGTGAACCGTCTGACTAGGTGCAGTTACAGCAACAATTCTCCTTTTTTTTTGGGGGGGGTTACTTTTTCATTCAATTTTCTGTCACTGAAGCAAGATCTTTGACCAGAGAAGCTTATTCTGGCTTATATTTCAGAGGGTTCAACCCAGGCACGGTCAGCTTGCTGCAAGGCAGATACAGCATGGTGAAGGAAGGAGAGGAGAGCTGTTTAGCCCATGGCAGTCAGGCCGAAGAAATTTAAAGAAGGGAAGAGCCAGGAATATAATACGCCCTTCCAATTCATGTTCTCATTAATTCACCTCTAAACAACTACTACTAAGGCACATTCAACCATGAACTCATCGGTGAATGAATGTTCTAATGAATATAGAACTCCCTGGATCCAGGACATGTGGAACTTTTGGGAGTCATTTCAGATCTAAACCATAGCACCCACTTTGTCTGGGAAACTGGAGAGAGAACCTGGGAATGTGTAGGTATAAATTTTCTGCGTATTTTCTTTTAAGAATGTCTCAGTTACTTTTCTCTCATTGCTGGGACAAAATACCTGACACCCAAAATTAAGGAAGGAAAGATTAGTTTAGATCACAGTTAATGGAGGTTTCAGTCCATTCTCAGCTGGCTCCAAGGCAGAGCAGCACATGGCAGAGGGCAATCATTTCTGGTTGCAGAAAACAGCGAAGAGCAAAGCGAAGGGCAGCAGCTTCAGTGTCTAGCAAGCCCTTCTTCCTTCCATGCTGACTGAGAATACTGAAGCTCCTCCAAGGAAGTGGAACACTCCATCCTTCCTCAGTTCCCTTTTATATCCTTTAAGTGATAAGTCACTCTATGGAGGGGCCTCCACGCCCTAGGGTGTGGAATTGCTGAGCCCATTTAGTTAACTTTTCAACTTCTCAAGTTGACACAATGTATCAACCAGTACAAGGAACTAGAGCCTAGTACATTCTTTTCCTTTGTAGGTAGGAATTTGATTGTCAGGCTAGGAAGGTTTCCTGATCCAATACAGCATGAATCTGTTGGTTTTTGAGATTCAGCATAAGAAATTCACTTGTCAATAGATATGAACTACATCCTTGAACCTAAGTGTATTTGACTGATACTTTGACATGTGAAACAGCTATCATACTTGGTTCAGAATTGGGCAGTAAAAGGGTAATTATTTATCAGTTTACCTCAAAGTCCTTAGGACTTGATACATGTTTCCTGAACCAACAAATTGTTGGTTCAAAGATTTGGCCACAGTTGTTAGTGAATGGAAGAGTGCCTGAGATCTATTAGTGTATGGGTTAATGAATGAATGAGTGAATAAAACTAAATAATAGAAAAGCCTAAGTTGATACTAGGACAGTATTTTGACATGGGAATGGAAGGCAAAAGAGGCTGACTGCACCAGAATTGAGTTCTGTTATTAGCTGATGAATGCAGTGTTATTCAAATTACTAGGATTAATACAATAACTGAGAAAATTAAAAACTAAATTTATACCTTGAGAAACTTACCATTAGAAATATTAGTTTTTCTAGGGCCAGCCAGATAACTCAGTGCTATAAAGCACCTGCTTAGGCAGACACAGGGACTGGGAGTTTGATCCCCAGCGTACTGTGTCATTCCCGTACCCGGGGCAAGCTGAGACAGCAATTGAGATTGGGCGTGGTGACACGTGCCTGTAATCCTAGCTCTTGGGAGACTGAAAAAATGAAAATAGCTATGAGTCAGATCTATGTAGTGAGACCCTGTAGACTCTGTAGACCCTGTAGTAAATTAA
>NW_004524637.1:12210735-12215639 GCF_000260255.1 Octodon degus
ATAAGAGCTTCCTTGGCAAGCGCAAGGGCTTGAGTTCAATCCCTGGTTCCGCCAAAAAAATAAAAAATAAAAAAAATAAAAATAAAAAAAAATAAAAAATATGCTTTTGTATGACTCTGAAGCAGAGAGAAGTCCATGAAAAAGAGACACTGGGACTTCCATCTCTAGAGTATAAGCATAATAAGCAAATTGATAGCGGTTTCTAGAAAGTTCCATGCAAATTTAAGACTGCACCAGAAGATTTTGTTTTAGCTTTGTCAGCGTTCTGGCACCTTTTCACATATGCTTTCTTGAACTCTCCTTTTTCCAGCTGGCCCGCAATACCACTGTTCCTCTTCTTTGTTACATACAAATCTTCCCTGTCCAACTGCTACCTTTTCTTCAATTTGTTGCCCAGATTTTACTTACTCCAAAATGGCTCTCTGACCATCCAAAGTCTTGATCATTTTCCCCATTGTTAAACATGTACAGCGCACACAAAAAATATTTCTCAGTTTTAGCAGGACAGGTGTTGTTCACATTCAAGACCAAATCTCATCAGTCATGCTCAGATTTTGGCACATACAGAGGTATTTCCTGAAGTTTCAAACTCATTTTGTTGCCTAATATTGATAAAATTAATATTTATAAAACTCTCAGTGTCACACTGGTCCCCATCACTCAGTGATATTTAGCCTAATAAAGACATTGTGGGTGTGTTCATTTTCTAATAGAACTATATTCCCATCTTTCCTATGTAAGAAATCAGCCAGATACAGTGATGTGGAATGCATTCTCACGGGAGCATTCAGTAATCTGTTGTTGATAAACAAGCCAGTTGATAAATTGCATGTTATGTTTAAGTGTGAGTTAAAGTGTAAGACAGACAATATAGCTTGATAATGATGCTTTATTGGTCTTCCTGTGACCTTGGGAAATACCTGAGGGCTGTGTCATCCCTAGGGGGCTGTGTTTGACATGGCTTCTGCTAGCCCTCTGGCCCCTGCACTGACCATTCTTCCCATGCCCAGTAGGGCTTTATCCAACTTTGCCTCTGTGTTCTTTATGCAGGTTCATAAGATTCTTCCAGGATACTTTCTCCATTGTGACCTCTCCCAGAGTGCTTCCTGCTCTCTTCTCCAGAATTTTCTCTTCTTTTTTTTTTTTTTTAAGACTTAATTCACTTTATTTTTCTTGTGTAAAAACTCTTTATGTTGTAGCTACTGCTGGAGCTTGAGTCCTCTGGACAAAGATTCTGGTGTGGGTTTTCACAAGATGGTGAATTCCTGATAAGGAGACTTGGTGAACACAGTCTCTTTCCAGAGGTCAGGGGTCAGATAGCTGTAGGTCTTGGAGATGGCATCAAAGGTGGCCTTAGCAAAGTTGCCCAAAGTAGCAGTGCAGCCCCTAGCAGAGGTGTAGCAGTCATCAGCAGCAGCCATCAGGAGCAGCTTCTTGGGCACAGGGGCTGAGACAATGCCAGTGCCTCTGGGGGCAGGGATTAGATTCACCAACACAGAGCCATAGCGGCCTGTCACCTCACAAGGAACAGTGTGGGGCTTGCAGATCTTGTTTCTCCAGTAGCCTCTCCTCACGGGGACAGTGGGGAGCTTGACCAGGATGATGGCCCCACGAATGGCAGTGGCTACTTCCTTGGAACACTTTATACCCAGGCCAACACAACCATTGTGGTCCCCAGTGGCGACAAATGCCTTGAACCTGGTCCGTTGGCCAGCATGAGTTTGCTTCTGCACAGGCATGGTCTTCAGAACTTCATCCTTGAGGGATGTGCCCAGAAAAAAGTCAATAATCTCAGACTCCTTGATGGGTAAGGAAAAAAGGTAAGTCTCCTCCAGGGACTTGATCTTCATGTCTTTGACCAGCCAGCCCAGCTTGGTGACAGGAATCCACCCTTTGTCCTCAGTCTTACCGCAGTGAGCCCCGTGGCCTTGGCCCGGACCCCGGCATCTGCTGCACCCACAACCTTGGAGGCTACTGCCAAAGCCTCCGTGGCCTCCTATACCTGGGCCCCGCTCCCGCTGCACTGGTGTCATCCTCCAGTTGGTGTTTCCCAGAAAAAAGAAGTCAGAATTTTCTTTTGTTCATTTCCTTAATTCATTTTGATCTCTGTTAGATTGGTTACCAACACCGAGACCTGTCCTGCACCCCCTATTTAATGTCGACACACACACCCCTAACACTACAGGTGTGCCCTCCTGTCCAGATTAATTTTCATAAAAAATGATCACAAACTAACATCATGTCCTAAATGCTTTTTCTTGATCTTCCAGCAGGCCCCCTAGCAGGCACACTGCCCAAGTTCAGGGGCCGGGCATCTTTCTTGTTGCTTTGTCCCCAGTGCCCAGAACAGTTCTTAAATAACTGAAAGAATGAAAGTTAAAAGACCCTTAAATGTACATAGCACTGAAATAATTTCTAAAAATACTGTCACATATATCTTTAGAACAGTCCAAGAATACATTCAAAATATGAGGCTGGGAGAAGTTGGCAGGAAATGTCATGTACCTTGACTAGAATTACAGATAATAAATAATTTAATGTCTATTTTGTTCAACTCCATGATGGTAATAGCTATCATAGATAACTTCACTATTTGTAAACAATATTCCAAGTGTTATAGTAAAAATTTTATATATATTATCATATTCATTTCTAAGAACAAATGTATAAATTATGCGAAATAATTTTACTTTAAAAATGAGGAAATTGAAGTCTACAGCCATATCTTGCCCAGTCTTATGCCTCTGGTGTCACTGACCTGACCCCAGAGGGTCACTCAATATTTTAGCCAAACTGAATGCCACAAACTGGGGCTCCCAGAAGTGCTGGGAATTAGAGTCACTCAGGGAGACTAAAAACAGCTGTCACCTTTCAAATCAAAACCTAGGTGCCCTGCAGCATTATTCTCCAACCTCATCTGTTCTTGTTTCCCTGTAGACTGAGTGGACCTTCCTTCCACAGAGGGCACTTAGATCCCAGAACAGAGAACTTATTTGAAGCTTGAACTGAATCTTTAAACGCAAAACAGACACCAAAATCTGAAAAATCAAACCCTCCCATCGAGTTCTTGAATGTTAATCCATGAATAGACAAGCCCCCAACTCTGCCTTGCGTATGTTGAGGTCCATAGTTATGCAATAAAGGCTCTCAGATTCTACTACATGCAACAGCCTGCATGATGAATATCCCGGAGCCTGCTCCTGCCACGTGAAGAAAAGACGAAAGCTTCAGGCCAGGCTGGAAGAAGCTGTGAGCTGGTGTCCTCCCTGTGCTGCCTTCCTCCCAGCATACACTTGGCTCTGATGCTCGGGCAATGCAAGCTCTAGAACCCAAGAAGCAACCATTATGGAGCAAGTGTGGGGCCAACTGCAGAGCAACTCCCAAGCCTGTCAGTGACTATATCCAGCTAGGGCAGAAGAAGGCAGTTCGTTTTAAGGCAGCTTCTCTCTCTATTGCGTAGCTTCAAAAGAATATTTTAAAGGAATGTCATGCTTTTTTCTGTCCTTACCTTGGAACTCCAAATTCTCAAATCAACCTAAATATCAGCATGTCAGTCAGTCAGCCAGCCAGCCAGTTTGTCTCTCTCTCTCTCTCTCTCTCTCTCTCTCTCTCTCTCTCTCTCTCTCTCTCTCCCCATTTACACACACACACACACACACACACACACACAGAGTGTATATGTAATCACTGTATACATTTGATGAAGATTGCTTTGGAAATGGAAATAGATTACAGAAGATTTGCTTTGCAATGATTCTCAATCTGAACCTGATTCTAATCCACAATCATATGTGGCAGTCTTTCGAGACATAGTTTATGCCTCTGTGTGTTGCCCCTTCCTCTTGTGTGTGTGGGTGGACTTAATAACTTGTTTCTCAAACAGCATTTGCTGCTCAATACATCAAAAGTGATGGGATGACCCTTGTGTGCCTAAGTTGGCAAAGACTTTGCTTACCACCTTTGTAGGTTGCTTTGTCTTGCTAGAAAGTTCTTTCTCATGCCTTGTTGGTCTACTCACTTTGATGGGACACATGACAAGAAGGCAGGGACAGCATCTGGCCAATAACCCTCAGTAAAACGACCCCCAAAGAGAACTTGAGATAATTTCAGGCAAATACACTTCAGTAAGAGTTCATGAGAGACCCCGAAGCAAGGGACATAGCCAAACTGGGGAGATAGCTCAACAGCATAAGCACCTGCCTAGAAAGTGCAAGATCCTGAGTTCAATCCCTGGTATTGGAGAGAGAGACAAAGAAATGTATTTGAAGCAAGACCATGTATTTTGAGCTAGAATAATGGTAATAGGTCTTTTACTGTAATCAATGTTTTAAAATTTAAACATTTGCTATCTATTCTGAGCACATTTCATGGATAACTATCACATCACCACATAAGAAAGCAAATTACACACTATAGTAAAGCAGATCTTTGTCCTAATACTTACCAAATTAAATATGACCCTACTTTGGAAAATGTAATAACTACTGCAGTTCAGATGACTGGCAGGCAATGTAGATATTTGTTTTTCCTTGCATGACATTTTATTCCTTTCTGGAGATAGGTTTGTCAATATTTAAAAATAAAATGTAGTGAGTTTATAAGTACTGGTTCCTAGTGTGAATTATTTCAACCTCTGTGGACTATCTCTCCAGTTAGATATTGTCAGGTACTAATTTTGGTAAATGTTCCCTTTGTTTTCTTTTTGTTCTGCATTGAACAATACGAATTTATATTTGACCCTAATGGTAATTGTATTCTATAAGCAGGTTTACATAATGGGTAAATGGTAATGGAGCAAAAAGTTAATAAATGTAAGAATAAAATGTATGTGGCTTCGTACCTAAATCACTAGAGAGAGAGAGAGAGAGAAAGAGAGAGAGAGAGAGAGAGAGAGAGAGAGAGAG
>NW_004524637.1:12215739-12222495 GCF_000260255.1 Octodon degus
GGCTTCGTACCTAAATCACTAGAGAGAGAGAGAGAGAGAAAGAGAGAGAGAGAGAGAGAGAGAGAGAGAGAGAGAGTGTGTGTGTGTGTGTGTGTGTGTGTGTGTGTGTGTGTGTGTATGATTCTGATGGGAATTAGAATCTATATTTTATGGCTACTTCATTGTAACCAACTTTAGAAAATTTCCCTTTAAGATTATGTTGGACGAAAAGCAATAAGACGCACCCTTCACCTCTAGTAGACAATTACAACCCAGTGAGATGGAAATGATTGCCTAAAATGAGAATTACTTATTGCTTTTTTACAAACCTTTGATCTCACAAAGAAAAACTTGGCTTAGCCAATTAGGGTTTCTTTAGCTTTCTGTAGTATGAGAGCAGATAGCCAGTATTGTGATGTTTTAGTTACTCTCCCATTTCTGGGATGAAATGCCTGACATCCACAAGCTGAAAGAGGAGAGGATTATTTTGGATCTCAGTTTCTACAGGTTTCACTCAATAGTGGGACGGTCCAGACGCCGACAGCATAGCAGAGGACAAGCAGTTCACGGCACGGCCAGCAGGAGGCAGCACTGATCAAGGAAGAAGAAACCGATCCGGGCCACACGCGCAATGACCCATCTTTTCCCACCAGCCTTCCACTCCCAGCATCACATGCAGCCATAAATGCATCGGTACACTAGTCCAATCCCACACTCATGATCCAGTCATTTTCCCCAAAGCCTCACTTTACGATTGCATGAGATTTGGGGCTGACTACCAGTATAAGCTGTAACACGTGACCAGCTGCATATAAAGCAACTATCCCAGAATAATAAAAAATAATTTAGTTTTCCACTATAAGCAATAGCTTGTAGTGGTCTCTGCTGTCCATAGATTTTTAATAAATATAGACCTTCATGGTTGGAAACATCTATCTTATGCTATTTGTACCAGGTTCATATTAACAGTAGTATTCTAGGAACTAGATGTTTCCTAGGAGATAACTGTTGGGGGTGAGTTATTACACGAACCTCACAGGAAATATAAAAAAGAATGATTACATTTCAACGATGACACTGTGCTTAATGTGGCGATATTTTTCCTTAGAGAACCCGGAGCTCTCTGGCGAAGGCTAAAGAGTACACACAGGTGCAGATGTCACCTGTCACTAGTTATTTTCAGGGTGGGAATGGGGCGAAACTTGTGCCCAACATTGAATGTAATTGACAATGGAGATAAAGCTACTCCACCAGAATGGAGGGTTTTTTGTTTTGTTTTGTTTTTATTTTCATAGAACTAATATGTACAACAAAGTATAAATCGACACGGAGCTTGGGCTAAGCGTTGAGAATGTGGTAAGGAAATGTACATGTAGAAAAGATCAGCATGCCTTTGAATTACCTATGATTAACTAGATTATTTCTGTCAGTTCTTGCAAGAGTCATTAATACTCATGTAATTTATTGGGTTGTTCATAGTGCTCAATTTGGAAAATTTGGAGAATATAAAACAAGCAAAGATATGAAAATAAAATTATTCATAACCTCACTGCTTGAAGATGCCTAGCATGCCATTTTTGGTCTAAATCAGTGTGTGTGTTTGTGTGTGTGTGTGTGTGTGTGTACATGCACACTTGCACATATTTTGTCACTCACTGTCTCCTTTTAGGTAAATTAATGAATATCTTGATTTCTTGCCCTGTAAAATAGTGAAAAAAAATAATATTTGTGTACCACTCTTTCTGAAGATTTAACAGAGCATTCATGTAAGCCTGACACGGTAAGTAAAAACTATTAGACTTCATATTTTATGCATACAGTTAGATGCAAATTATATATATATATGTATATATTCAAATTGTTAGTGATATCTTAGAAAAATATTTCAAGTTCACAAAATTATATTCTATGTCATCATGTCATTACCAGGTTGGGAACCTCGTCCAGGTTCTAAGTACAGAAATGAGCAGGATGCCCGAAAGTAGTATCAGGATTATTGGCTCATTTGGAAGAGAAAACACATGCCCCATTTACAAGACAAGGGTGAGGCTATGTGAAGAGCTCACAGCCCCCGGGGTGCTTGATGCTGGGGTCTAAAACTTGACAGTTTGGCGTAGAATTGAAGGTTTGGCCTGAGTTATGACTCTTGCCAATGGTAACGGTAGTGTGGCTCAAGCCCTCCTTGGGGCTGTGGAATTTCTACCTTTTATGGCTCTAGGAGCAGCTGTCCTGGTGTCCAGAGTCCGTGGAGGATGTGTGTATACGGAGTCAGTGACATAGAAATTAAGGTTGCGGTGTCCAGGGTTACAGAAGATCATGCATGTCCAGGGAGTTAATGTGCAGGTGCTAAGCTATCTGGCTACCTTTCCCCACTGTGTTTAGAGCTCCGCATCCTGGTTCTGAGCTAATGTTTAACACACAAGGTGGATCCAGCCCCAGAAATCAGGCAAGTCCTCCCTTCTTTTGCATCTGTTTCCTTGGTTGCCTTATGTCTCAAATCTAACCCAGAAAGCGAAATCTAAGGCTGCCATAATCCCTTTTCCTCCAGTCTTTTCCTTTGCTACCTCCTGCTCCATTTTAAATGATTAGCTGTTCTTCTGTCATGAATATTAATTCATTACATATGAATGCATTATAATTTATTTAACAAATTTAATTTTAATGAATTTGTGATTTTTCACATTACAAATAATATTATATAAATAACCTCCATTCAAGTTAATCCTACTATAGGTTCGACTCTTTGACATAGATACCTACTCTTTGATCCAGTTCTGAATCAAATTCTCCTAAAAACTTTTATCATGTATTTATTCTAAAACTTTTCCTAAAAGTTTTATCCTAAAAACTTTTCTTTAAATGTTTCTAAATCCTTACTAACATTCTCCTATAATAGAAAACTGGTTAAATACTTTTCCTTGAACCCAAAGAATACTCAGAGCTCCTCTAACTCTTTTTGTGCCTCAAAAACCCAGAACAACAAAACCAAAATCTTCTAATAATTTTATATGGGTAATATATCTTAGTTTCCATATTCATTGCTAATTAAGCTAATTTTTATGTGGTTACTGGTTGTTTCTGTGCTTTTATTTTTGGTCTAGGTGGTCATATTTTGAAATTTTTCTTTAATTTACTTTTTTAAAAAATAATTTTATTGAGAAAGAACTAGCAATGAGACAGTTTCAAAACAGTTTAGTAGGCCAGTTACAATAATTAATACATGGCATATTGTTGCCTTTGTAGTATAACTTACTTTGGATATAGATGGATAAGTAAAGAAACCAGAAGTTTGGTTTTATTCCTCGGGATTAAAGATATATAACCAGTTCCACAGCAACCTGATATGCTGTTAAAGCACAAACCAAGTTTCCAAGGTTTTCAGCTTAACTAAAGGCTAATAGGAACGATTAATCACTCAGTATCTGAGCCAATCATATTTAAATCACAAAATCTTAAGTGCAAGTTTTACTTAATTTTCTTCCACAGCTTTCAGCGCTGCCTGCTTCTTCTCGGTGTGGTTGCAAGCAGGAATATTCCCTGATTTCCACTGCCGTGGACTTTGGGAACAGTCCCCAATCTCATGGCAACTACAACGTAAAGCAAGATTTCACAGATGCTGTGATTAACCACACAGAAAATCCAAGATAATCCATAAACTACTAGAATTTATAAATGAGGTCAGGGCTGGTGAGATAGCTCAGCAGACTAAAGCTCCTGCTTAGGCAAGTGCAGAAACTGTGGTTCAATCTCCGTCACCACAAGCTGCACCAGCCCTGCTCCCAGGGTGGGCTGAACCGGCCAGAGTCTGGGCAACCTTGCTCAGGCCTGTAATCCCAGCCCTGGGGAGGCTGAAAACAGAAAGATCACTATGAGGTCTAGCTGCATAGTGAGACCCTTCAACAACCAAATAAATTTTTTTAAGTTTTTTTTTAAAAGATCAGGAAATTGACTTTAAAAAAGATATTACACAAAAATTAATAGTGAACCCAGTTAGAGTATATTATTTTAAAAACTCAATATACCACCCCTGGGGCAAGTTGAGATGGTGATTAAGACTGGGTGTGGTGGTGCCGGCTTGTATTCCCAGCCCTTGGGAGGCTGAAAAACAGAAAGGATCATTGCAAGTCAGATCTGTGTAGTGAGATCCTGTAGATCCTGTACTAAATACGAAAAATAAAATAAAAACTCAGTATAGTAAAATAGTCTTTATGGAATCTAAGCAAAATGCAGCAAGAATTATTCTGGGGTATTTTTAGGAAATCATCTTAAGGTTTTACTGAGGATTGACCCAAATAAATGCAAAGATACACCATGTTGTGAGTGGAAAGTTTTGACATAATAAATGTTTCTATTCTGCCCATATTTATTAATAAAGACAATACTATTTTAACATATACAAAATATCTGTTATTAAAAAAAAATCTGTTATTGGAATTAGTGGAGATTGGTACTAGAGCAGATGAGTTGACCAAATTGGACAGAATTTTAATTTATTTTTAATCCTTTTATTTATTTGGTACAGAATCTCAGTATGCAGTTCAGACTTGCAGGGATCCTCCTGTCTCCACCTCCTCAGTGCTGGCATTACAGGTGTGCACCACCACGCCCAGTTTTAGGGCTGAGGCATGTGATACTAGGGATGGAACTTGGGACCTGGCGCTTCCCAGGCAGGTGCTTAGACCAGTGAGCTATCTCTGCAGCTCCTGGACAGAATTTTAAAACACAAAAATAGGCCCCAGTTCATAAAAACTGGCCGAGGAATGAATTCATACTCTAAACAAATGGAGAAAGGTTATATAACCAATATATGGTGCTGACACAACTCATTATAAAAATAAAAAAATATTTCCAGCTTTCACTTAATTTGCATAAAATTCCAGGCTTATCAAAAAGCAAAATTCTGGGGCTGGAGAGATGGCTCAGTGGTCTAAAGCACCTACTTGGAACAAGCTTGGCAAAGCACAGGGACCGCGGTTCAATCCCCCAGCACCACATGCCAGCCAGCCGCGCCCCCTGGTGGGCTGAGCTGGCCACACACACACACACACACACACACACACAATAAATAAATGTTAAAAAAAAAAATTAAAAAAAAAGCAAAATTCTAAAATATCTGTGAAAGTAATAGGAGATGACCTTTTATTTATGTATTTATTTATTTGCGGAACCTGGGATTGAACTCAGACCCTTGTGCTTGCCAGGGAAGCGCTTATTCTCCTGAGCCATCTCCCTGGTCCCAGGAGATGGTCTTTATGACAACAAAATGGTGAAAAGTTGCTTAGGTAAGACACAAAATATGCAAAATAGAGATGAAGGTATAGATCAGTTTCTCTAAGAATACACCAGTGAGTGGGAAATGCCACAGATTTGGAAAAGATATTTGTGTAACATATTTTATGAAGCGTTAGTTAAAAAAAAAGAAAAAGGAAAAAAGAGAGAAATTATAGACTGAACATGGCAGTGCGCACCTATAATCCCAGCGCTTGGGAAGCTGAAAACAGGAGGATCACTATGAGTCCAATCTACACAGTGAGACCCTGTAGACCTTGTACTAAACACATGCATACATACATACAGCATTAGCATCCAAAACATGTGAAAACTACTTCCCCTCTCAAGAAATACAGCATATATATCCACCCACCCATGAGCCCCATTTACCTATGATTCAGAAAAGAAAGCTGAATGACCAATACTTAAAATATGTTCGGCCTCAGTTGTACCAGCTAGGATTTACTCAGGAAACGTTCACCTTACCAGTAATTTGAATAAGGAAAATTTGATATAAAGAAGTAGTTTTTATCACCAAATATAAACATGAAAAGAAGGTTCAAAGGACTCGTGGGGTATACCAGTAGTAAGTGGGAAAAATAGCTCGTACCTCTAGATTGACAGAGAGGGCTGGAGAGATAGCTTTGTGGTCTAAGCACTTGCCTGGCAAGTGCAAGGTCCCAAGTTTGATCCCCTGTATCTCACGCCATGCTGGTCCCAAACCCAAGTGTGGTGGCACATCCCTGTAATCCCAGCACTGGGGAGGCTGAGACAGGAGGATCACTAGGAGTCTGAACTGCATAGCGAGATCCTGTATCTAAAGAATAGAAGTAAAAATAAAAATGAATAAATAGATTGATGGAGGACAAACAAGAAAGAAATGAAGTACTCAGGATATTGTGCTTCTCCCCTTTCCAAAATCTGTCAGAGACAAGAGCAGTGTGGAAGGTAGGAGCTGAGGCAGGCCCAGAGGAGCAGCTAGCCCAGTGAGCAGAGTGCAGTCAAGCCATGTGCATCACTAAAGAACGTGTGCTGTTGGCCTTGCGAACATCTATTAGACACTGTGCCAAGCAAGACAAGCACACCTGTGGGCAGGTGAGGACAGGAGGCATCTCCAGCATGACCTTTCCCCTGCTCCAGGAGCCCCTACTGACAAAGCCTCATACGGTAGGCCACATGTTTAGAAGGCCTCTCTCCAGTACCACGGAGTAGGACAAAGAGGGTAGATTTGAGCTGAGTCAGTAAGTGGAAAAATGGCACACGAGCAAGCCAGGCAAATGCAAATAATATACCAAGGGGATACCTATGAGAATGATTAAGCTGAGTGGTGTTGAGGAAGTACAGAAACAAGAACAACCACGTGTGCTGGTTAGAATGGAATCAACAAGGAGCTATCTTGAGTAATAACGTGGCAACCTGGAAAGATCTAACAGGACCACAGCCTGCAATGCTCCTCTGAGGTCCACAACACAAGGAATTGTGCATGAGGATGTTGATCACAGCTAT
>NW_004524637.1:12222651-12234715 GCF_000260255.1 Octodon degus
CACTGAGTCATCTCCCCAGCCCCCACAGCTTTATTTTTAAGGACCCCAATTTGAGCACCACCTAAAGGACTATCAGTACGTTTATGATCCAATCAACTGTGGCATTTTCCAGTGGTGTTCTAACTATGCAGCCGTTTGAAAGTTTGAATGAGACCGACAGGTATCAATATTGATAAGTTTGAAAAGCAGTAAGGAATGAAAAGAACCATAAATTGCAGAAAGTCCCTTTATTATCATGCCACTCAGATAAATTGAAAAAAATAGGCAAAACACTCAATTTCAAGGAATAGTGAATGGGCCTGCAAAGATCCAAATAAATATTTAGCTTTTTGAGTCCATGGGTGGTTTCTGTTGCAAATACTCTTCTTTCTGTTACCCCTTTAAAAGCATAAGAACTATTCTAACTCATGAGCTCTAGGAAACAGGCCATGGCTGGAGAGGCACACAGTCTGACTGACCACTCTCCTTTCCACACTGTGAGCCTGGAAACGTACTTGGAAACATAGATGTGATGTTCACATAACGTCACATAATGTCAGCTCACAGAAGATACTCCTCAGAAGGGGGAAATAAAGGCAGACTGGAAATTATGGGAGAAGGTTAGTATTTCTGGCTTTGGGAAGTGAGAACATAACATTCATTTTGTTTTTCTGTATACTTCATATTTTTTTTCTTTTTTATGTATTTGGTACAGAGTCTCACTATACAGCTCCAACTTGTAGTGCTCTTCCTGCTTTCAGCCTCCCTGCGCTGGGATTACAGGCATGCACTACCACGCCCAGATTCGGTCTCCAGCTCAGTGAGCTGAGGGGCAGGGATGGGGCTGCCATGGCCTGTGGTGCGGGGGATTGAAGGCTGATCCCTGTGCTTACCTAAGCAGGCCCTTAGTCTGCTGAGCTATCTCGCTGGCCCATATATTTCTTAATGAACATAAATGGATAAAAATATGAAAACTACAGGCACATACAATTTGCAGATTGGGACTAGTTAACTGCAGGCTTGATCTAGTTAAAATAAACGTGGTACATTTTCTGTTGATGTTTTTGGGATTGTTTATATAAATATCTATATTTAGAAGGAAGGCTGTGAGTGCTTTGTTGTGTTCGTTTGCAGACGTTTTGCGTCATAATATTTAGGAAGAGATAAGGGGAAAGCAATTTAAGGAAACAAAATGTGATGTAGGTAACAGTGCAAGGTCTAGAAATAAAATAGAAAATTATTTGAGGCAGATATTGCCTTGAGATGGCCAAAGGACAAGGACGCGTCATACTAGAGAAAACGATCTTTTTAAATGATGGGTTTAATTTTTGAGACATGAGCTCTAAAAGCAGGACCCAGAGCACAAATGTGTGGGATAGGAAATTTGTTCCCATTCTTAAATTCTTATAGAGAAGCAAAGATATTTGAATGACTGAGTAAAATTTCATGATGGATCTTATCTAATCAGTGCTAGCCCTCCGCATTTCAAAAATACCTTGGGACACAGTTGTGTCTATTATTGGTTTGCTGATGATAAAATTCGGGTCACAAGAGAGCAGGGCTCTATAGAAATGCCAAGGAGATGTGGGAGCCTCTGCTCTGTGGGAGGGAATTCTTAGAATTTTGTTATTGCTTTGTTGAAGGTCAGAGAGAGCCCTTTCCTTATGGGAAATGTAATGTAACTGAACATAAGAAATGAGTAGTCTCACTTTAATTTTCACTTACCTAACATTTTATTGCATTATTTGCTGCTGAAGTTATTTTACAGAAGATTTTTAAGACTGTGACCAAACCAAAAATAGAGATCATTATACAAAGGCCAGAACACATTCAAGGAGGTCAAAAGCTCTTAAAGGGAATTAATTAAAATTACATACCTCCAGAGAAGTAAATAAACAATATTTTTCTTCATGAGCAGTAATCTCGACCAAGTAAAAGATCACACTGCTGCGAACCTTAGCTCGAAGTCAAACGGTAACGCATCAGCATTCGTAAGACTTGTGTTCCTCTTGCTAATCTACTGCACACCTGAACCTCTGTGTTAGTAAGGGGGAAAAAAAAATAGAATACTACCCAATCAGAAAACAAGCAAAGAGGGCCGGCCAGATAGCTCAGCGTGCTAACGCGCCCACATAGGCGGACGCAGGGACCTGCATTCCATCCTCAGTGTGCCCTGCCGGCCCACCCCGGGGCGCTCTGAGACGGCGACAGAGGCTGGCGCGCGCCTGTAATCCCAGCTCTTGGGAGGCTGTAAACAGGAGGATCACTGTGAGTCCAATCTATGCAGTGAGACCCCGTAGACCCTGTACCACATACATAAAAGAAAAAAGAAAAAAGAAAAAGAAAGAAAACAAGCAAAGAAACTAAACAATGAGTAGATTATGTAACTGGTGATAATTTTTATTTTTTTAACACTATCAAATGATTTAATATTCTTTAAAACTACACAAATATAAAAATATACAAGTATGCTTGTAAGTATACTTATACAAGTATAAAAGGAGCTCAAGTATAATAAGGAACATTCACCAGCTATGACTTTTGCTGAAAGAGAAAAGTTTCAGTGAACTTTAAGACTATAGTATTACAGGATATAGGAGCTGGTGAGATAACTCAGTGGACTAAAGAGCTTGCTTAGCCAAGCACAGGGTCTGCAGTTCAATCCCTGGCACTAAATACTGTGCCAGCCCTGACCCCAGGACGAGCTGAGCTGGCCACAGAGTCTGAGTGTAGCCTGCCTGTAATCCCAGTGCTGGGGAGGCTGAAAATGGAAGAATGATCACTATGAGTCCAAGCTGCATAGTGAGACCCTGAACTACTTTACTGTTTGTCAATCCAATCGGCTCGTCCTCTTTTTCCACTTTTTTCCACATTGTGAAGGACTCAGAACCTCGCTCAGTGTGGATTTTTTCTTTTAACTTCTTATTTTGAATCTGATCAACTTGTCTCATAGCAGCTTTTCCTGAATTAACTTTTTGATCAGTTGGAGTAAGCACATTTATACTTTGTTCATTAGTGGAAAATTCCAGTGGTCCTAAAGGTATTCCACTTGGGCTTAGAATTTTCTTTAGCCTTTGATAGTTTGGCTTTTCATCATAAGCTAAATTATGAACTCATGACAAAAACTGGGCTACTTCACAGCAGCTGCTTCCAGGTGCAGCCCACTTGAGTACTGACTCGGAAGCTCATCCAGCAGATCTGTCTTAGCAGTCTGGACAGCCACGGGGTCCTTCAGGTTCTCTTCCCAAGGAAGTTTCCCACACAACCACCGCAGCATGTAGTAGCCGAGAATTTCAACGTCGCTTCTTCTGGACAGGGCTACTCCCTTGTGGGCATCCGAGCTAGTAAACTCTATTGTCCCATTATGGCCTTTTCTAGGATTTTCCTGATACTGTTTGTGGTTCCCGTTGGGACAATATCTGTAGGAAAGTCCATAATCTGCAAGATAAACCCAATCTGAACTTTTATAACCCAAAAGAAGGTTCTCTGCTTTTATATCACCATGAACATATTCATTTTCATGTATATATTCTAGTACATCCAGCATTCAGAGAACTAGGTGAAGGACAGCTGACTTTTTAAAGTCCCATTCTGGCCAGAGATCTTCTGTAAATCTATTCCTAATCTTTCCATTACCATAAACCTGTAACTTCGTCCCCTGAATTCAGTTATGCCTGATCCATAAAACAGAGGAATTCCTAAGTAATCAAGTTGTTTGAGTTCTATCCGCTTTTTGATACTGTCTTTTTTTTTGCAGCTCTCTGATAAAATTTTAGTTCTGAAAATAATGAACCATTTTCTTGATATTCCACTTTTGTTACATGGCTTGCATCACTGTCTCGTTTATTTGTGGGGAAAGCTAAATATATCAGTCCGAATCCTCCAGAGCCAGTCATCTTGCCCAGGACCCACTGTTTTCCTTCAGTATCATCCAGAACCATGCTTTCTGGAAAGGGAACAGGAAGTTTGTGTTTCTCATTTCTTCTTGGTGGCATCACTTCTTAGTGTCACCGACGCCTTGGCCGCCGGGCGAGCGCAGGAGGGGGCGGGCTTGCCGATAATTTTTAAAATAAAGCGCTGCACTTAGTCTAGGGGTGTTCATTTGCTTTAACCACCTTGTTCTCTTTCACCTTTGATTTCTGTTTCCTTGAGTGTGGCTAGATGGAGCTCATTGTTTCTCGATATCTTTTAGGCAGTCTCAGTTTACCATATGACATGTAAAATATCTTTGGGCAGAAAGTTGTTCTAGAAATATTAAGTTCATTTTATTTTATTTGTTTATTTATTTACTTACTTTGAGGAAGCAGGGATTGAACTCAGGCCCTTGCACTTGCCAGGCAAGTGCTTATTATACTGAGCCATCTCTCCAGCCCCATGAAGTTCATTTTAGATGATAAATTGTGTTTTTAAACCATTGTATAATGCATTTATAAACATAAATGAATTGACCATTAAGATTATTTGTATCTTATTAGGATTATTTGTATCTTGTCAGGATCACAGTAAAGGGAATGTCATCCATAAGTTCTATGACTTACATAAGCACTTGGAGAACATAGTCTTTTAGATCATTTTAAAATGATCTAAATATGACCACCTAAATAACTATACTTCAGGATGGAAGTGCAATTTTTTGGGTTCCGTGCAGTTATGGTGAGCCTGTAGCACATATGCTGCAGCAGGCATGTAGAGCCCTCTCTGTTGTCACACAAGTCAAGCGTATGAATTCTTTCCTAAACTAAAAGCTCAGTATTCAAGTTTAATTGCATTGTTGGCACTTTGGGATAAATAAGTGGGATTGGGTTGCCTTTGGGGCACTCGGTCTCTGAAAAGTTTGCCATCGTTGATATAGAGTTAATAATCCTCCCAACGTTGCAACTCATAAAGATCTGTAATTAATCTGTTAAAAATTATAGTTTGCAGTTCTAGGGAAATGTTAATAAGACATTTTTGGTTGGCAGTGAAAGATTTCACATGGCTCCGACAAATGATGATCGAATTTCTTGGAGCAGATAAGTTGATTATTAATGGATTAAATATTGAATCAGTAGATTTTATTTAAGGGCTTCATGCAGGGATTTGCTTTTATAAAGAGGTTGCTACCACTCCAACTAATTTAAAAACTAACCCTGAAATCCAAAAACTAAATCCAAGGAAAACGTTCATGTTGGAGCACAATTTAGCACATTCCCCTAGGGAATCAATTTCATGGGATATTGCTAGACTGGCATTATTTGGCTCTTCTGGTACTCCTGAGAATATTGCAAAGACAGCTACATTCAGTGAATGGGTATAGTAATAAATTTAATTAAGATAAAACAACATTCATCTAATGGTGTGGCTGTGAAGTTGGCAACATCTCTTTTTCTATGCTGCCAAAATCATAATCTTATGAATATGTCTGTCAGCTAGTTTAGAAAAGCTAGATTGGAGAGTTTATCTTTCAGGTTTTCTAGATGAAGGTGTACTTTCTTTTTGGTCACATTCTCTTACTGCTTACTCAAGATACTGACATAGGAGAAAGAAATTCCCAACCGAAAGATACCAGGGATGAGTTCATGTACTCTAAAACCAAAGAATGAATTGTAAGAACAATGGAGGTTAGGAACAAAATATATTTCTTGGGAGAAAGAAAGCTCCTGTCTGAGAGAGAAAGAGAGAGACACTCTCAACCCAACACTTGGGTTGCCAAGGACTCTGCCCTTCTTAGGGATTGTATAGAGCACAACCACAAGATGAGGCAGGTCCAAAGTGGGAAACATGGAACTCGCAAGGTGGGCATGAGATGGGACAACGCTATGGTTAGCCAATAAGATTGCAAGCTCAGGTAAAATTGATCAAATCTGGATCAAATAAAGAAGCGAGTCACGTAGCAAGTGGATGTGAATATGGAATAAGGGCTTTTCCTGTAGGGGGTTGCGTGAGTGACTTTTCCTGCCTTTTACAAGGTGATTGATACTTATTTAGAATATTAATCCCTGATGTCCATCCCTAGGGGGGAATGTGGCTGCATTTGTTTCATCTTTTGTCTTAAGGTCTGTCCCACAGCAGGGGTGCCTGTCTCTTCCTTTGCAAGATACCTCATCTTCTGCACTGGCTCCTTTGAGGGCCTGCCCAGCCCTATCTAACTGCCTGTAAGGTTTTTATCTACTCAGCTGCCTACAATACTAATTATTTCTAAACCTCTTAGGACCAGTGAAGTCCTATAGTCAACATCTCCATCACATATCTAAAACTCATGTGACAATGATGATTTTACGTTTTATGGCTGCAAGTTGGGGCACTTCTCATTTTTAACCAGAAATTTTTATATTTTTATTGTGCATATTTAAGGTCCACAGACTGATGCTTTGATTTCACACATGCATACACACACACACACACACACACACACACACGAGCAGAAAATGACATTGTAGTCAAATAAATTAGCAACTTGACAGTTACCCATTTTATATGCGTGTGAGTGGGTCATATGGCTGGTTTCTCTTACATAAAAAAATACAAACAGGGCCTGAGAGAGAGCTCAGTGGACTAAGGATCAGCTTTGGCAAGTACAGGACTGGGATTCAATTCCCGGCGCCACATGCCGCACCAGCTCCACCCTTAGGCATGATGAGCCAGCCACTGAGACTAGATGTGATGGCACATGCCTATAATCCCAGCTCTGGGGAAGCTGAAAACAGGAGGATCACTATGAGAATGAGCTGTGTAGTGAGACCTTGTAGCAAATACATAAAAAACAGAACAAAACAAACAAAAAGAACAAAATAGAAGAGAGATGAATAGGAAACAAGGAAAAGTTAAAATACTTCCCAAAATTATAAATTCCATGGTTTTAAAAATATTTCAATATATATGCTAATTGGTTTCATTTATACTATTAGTTTATCTTGGTTCATGGAAAAGAAAGATTTGTGTTATTCTGTGCTTGTTTCTTTATGGAAGAAATCTTTTGGCTTTGTGACCTGCACTCTGAGTAACTACTTTGAAGCTAATGACACACAGAATAAAGCTATCACTGTTCCCTTACTTCTGTTGTTAGATTATGGAATTTTGTCATATTTTTTATAAAACAAAAAAATTTTTAAAAACCACTTAAAACACCTCTTGGCACACTGAACACACCTAATCTTCATTTTTATCCTTCTCCTGTTGAATTTCTTCCTCAGTGACTCTCACCCTAACTGTTTAGTCATTAGAAAAGGCCATTCCACAGCGAGAAGAAAACTGCTCTCTAATCAGACATTGACTTGATTTTCTCTAAGACACTTTCCACAGTGTTGTTTGCAAATTAGAGCGTATGATTACTGTTCACTCAAGCACATTTTCTGCTTGAAACAGTAAAGGGGCCTGTTAAATGTACAAATCCTCCAACTAGACATGGAATTGGAAGCAGAAGTGTCGTCTGCAGCATTTTACGATGCTCCATCCTCAGTTCATGGAGAGTGGGCACAAATATGATCATTCCTGTCAATACTGCAATCAGCTACTCACAAATATAGATTGCAGATGTCTAAAGACATGGAATTGATTAAATACAGGCTAATTTTCATGTTGGGAATTGTGTTAGTTGATACATTGTGTCAACTGGAGATGTTGAAGCTTGGCTGGACAGGCTCGGGCAGTTCTGGGTTGTACAGGGCCCACCCTGTGATTGGTTCTACCCTGGGGCGTGATTGGGCCAGCCCTGGGGCATGATTGGTTCTGCCATGGGGCATCAGTGGTTCTATCCTAGGGCATGAAGGGGCTACCCAGAGTGACTCAGCACAAAAAGTGTATATAAATGAGTTTAAAAAGGCTTCCCCACTGGCTGCCCTGCGCCACCTCCTTGGAGAAGTCCTGGTCTTTGTCCCACCACTGGGGAGCACCAGTCTTGGCAGTCAGCATAAAAGGACGAGAGAGGCTTGATGGATGCCCCTGCTGCTGCTCCTGCTCTGCTCTTCATTGTTTTCTGCCACTATGAACTGCTGCTCTTTGCCTTGGAGCCAGCAGAATATAAACTAAAACCTCCACAAACTGTGGGCTAAATAAACCTTTCCTTCCTAAATTTTGGGTGTTGGGTATTCTGTCCCAGTGACAAGTAAAAAGTAACAAAGACAGGAACATTCTCTGTGAGATCACTCATAGACGGCTCTTCCATTAGTCTTAGTTCAGTAACAACTAATCCCCAAACACATTTCAAGTGGTTTTCAATATTTATAACTATATACAGATATATACATATATATGTGCGTGTGTGTGTGTGTGTGTATTTTTTGCTGCTACAAAATGGTCCTTCTTTTATAACCCCCTTTTTTTGTTTACTTTTGTCAGAGAGGGGTATTCCATTGTCATTCATATATTGTAATTGTATGAATTCAGCAAACTAATTCAATATAGTCCAGTAGTCTCTAACAGTAGTGGGTTATCTGTAAGACTAACAATGTCAGAAGTTGTTGACTAGTTAGCATAGATATACAGCTACTTTCTCTTAATTCAATGAGAAGAAGTTTTGAACTAATAGTGTTTGGACAAGATATCATGTCTGTATCTTGTACTATGAATAACTACTATGAAGACAACAATATGCAATGTATTAATTATTGAAACTGTCCTATTAACCTGTTTTGAAACTGTCTCATTGCTACTTCTTTCTCAATAAAATTAATATAAAAATATTTTTAACTGTAGAACTGTCCCGTGTTTTCTCAGTGCTCAGGCTGGGTAGCCCAGATTTGGAATTGGTGTTGGCTCCAAATCCAACCTCTTTTTGTCACCACTTTTTCTTGGGTTGTTACCACTGTCCTGGGGTCTCTGCTTGACAGCCAAGTTACTGAGGTTGAAGAAACTGCAATGAATCGTGGGCACATTGCTATAGCAGATACAATGTCTTAACTTGAGAAGTTTAGAAGTTCAGCTAGGTGACGTAGCGGAGGGCCAGATTCCTCACTTGGCAAACATGCTCATCCTGTGCAAGAGGAGGGCAGGGAGCTGGTGTGAGTGCTACCCCTGCCCTAAGGAGTGGGAGCCTGCATAGACTATAAGGGGGGAAAAGAGGCTCGTTCCTCCCCTTGTGCCCTTGTTGCTTTTGCTCTCCTCTGCCACCTTGCACTGTTGCCTCTGGGCCGTCCACCCTGCCTTGGAGCCAGCTGAGTATGGCCTGAAATCTCCACAACTGGGAACTAAATAAACCTTTCCTTCCTTAATATTGGGTGTTGGGTATTTTGTCTCAGCGACAAGGAAAAGTAATCAAGACACATATTTATCTTTATAGCATAAAGAATAGGGTCATTTAATATTTTCTAATCAAGACATAGTACTTCAATAAAAGAGCTTATAATAGGCTTATAGCAGTTCTGTCACACTGAAGGATCTTAATGTATCACTACCTATAACATTTTAAAAAATTATGCTCTTGCTTTAGGTATTGCTTGTGGGGTTCTAGGTATTAAAACTAGGGCATCTTCATGCAAAGTAAGGGCTCTACCACTGAGATATGCCCTCAACCCTTCCCTAAAACATTTTTTGAAACATTTAAAAATTTTATTTCTTGATTGATTTATTTGGCACAGGGTCTCTCTATGCAACATGGACTTATAGTAATCCTCCTGTCTCAACCTCCCCAGCTCTGGGATTATAGGCATATACCACCACACCCAGTTGTGGTGTCCATCATGGCATGTGGTACTAGAGATCAAACCTGGGACCTTGTGCTTGACAGGCAGGCACATAGACTACTGAGTTGTCTCTCCATTCCCTGGAACTTTTAAAATGAACTGCCATCTAGCTGCTTGCTTCCCATACTATGACCAAGAAATTGATTATTGAAAGTTAGTATTAGGGTTTTTTTATGTATTTAGTACAGGGTCTACAAGGTCTCACTACACAGATTAGACTCATAATGATCCTCCTGTTTTCAGCTTCCCAAGCACTGGGATTACAAATGCACACCACCACGCCCAGTCTCAATCTCTGGCTCAGTGCGCCCCAGGCGTAGGGCTGGCATGGCAGGCCAAGGGTCGAACCCCTGGCCCCTACATCTGCCTAAACAGTAGTATTAGGTTTGAAGGTAGACTGATATCAGAATCTGTTCTTGCTCAGGAAAGGTTCTTCTTTCTTCTACAATGGACCTCAACTACTTGGGTGAGACTCATTTACACTTGCGAGGGAAATTGTTTCTTTCAGTATCTACCAATTTGAGTGAAGATCTTATCTAAAACAATACCATCAAATAAACAATCCAAAGTAATTTTGCTCAAATATACAGGCACAAGGGCCCAAGCAAGTTGACATTCAAAAGTGACTGTTTACTACCATGAGCGTTAACTGAGAACAGAACATTATTTGTGACTTCCAATTTTATTTGCTACTTGGAACTCTGAGGTCTTGAAGTGTGTGGTCTACATTCCTTCTAAGACTTTCCCAGACTCCTCATTACCAAAATTTCCCATCAAGTTTGACAAGACTCATGATCATCACATCCAGACTATTCCTACAGATTCAGGTATAAGATAAAACTTTATTATTCAGCAGAACCAAGAATTCTTTAATGATGCAGAAATCAGAACAAAGGTGAAAATGAAGAACCTGGGAAGACAGTTCGGTGGTCTAAGTGCCTGACTGCCAAGCACAAGAACCTGAGTTTGATCCCTAGTACTGCATACTATGCCAGCTCTGGAACCGCCAGTGTGCCACACCAGCCCTAAAACTAGGCATGGTAGCATATGCCTATAATACCAGCAATGGGGAAGCTGAGACAGGAGGATCACTAGGAATCTAAACTGCATAGGGAGATCCTGTGTTAAATAAATAAAAAAGATTTAAAAACAAAAAAAGATAAGGCTCATAAATTAAAATACAGACTTTGAGTTTTGTAAAACTTTCTGATACCCTTTGAGTTACCATGTGATTCCAATAATGTGTGCGGTGGGGGGGGGAGGTGGAGTGAGTGTGTTCATGAATTTTTTTCTAGGAGTTCAACTATGCAAGAACAAGAGAAATTATGAGGGTCAAGACTACTGTGCTATATCATCCTTTGTCAGTACAGTTTGGAGATGCTAAGACATCAATTTATGAATGTTTATCAGAGTGTATTAGGTTGCCTATTAAAACACATTTTAAAAGAATATTTGAAAAAATAAAGGTGTACAATGTTATCAAACATATAGGTACAGATCACAGATCGCTTGTTAGAAGGATTCTGGGTTGACAGGGAGCTCCTCCTTCCAGGTCCACCGTCTGTGGTGAAACTACCACCAAGATGCAGGTTTCCATAGAAACCTTTTTGGAAGACTCTCACTCTTGAGACCAAGCCCACAAACACAAAGACAGTATAAAGGCTAAGACTCCCAACCAAAGAAGGAATTCATTCTGATTGGCAATAACTGATCTTAGCACACAGACAACTGGAAGATAGTCTGACTGAAAATATTGAAAAGAATCCACCCTTCATTTTGTGAGACTTTTCAGTGAGGCTAAGAAAAGGAGGAAATCACTCCCCAAATTGGGTATGTGAAGTCACTCCCAAGAATGAGTATCAGAGAAAGTAAAGCTAGAAAGTAAAGCTAGCTGTTGATGCAAATGGCAAGATTAGATTCCTTGGTGAGGAATGCTTTGCATGTTAGAGCTGGAGATCTAAAGACACTGTGATAGTTGATACATCATGTCAACTTGAGAAGTCTAGAAGGTTAACTGAGTGACTTGGCAGAGGGCCAGGGTCCTTACTTTGTAAACAACCAGAGCCTGTGCAAGAGGAGGGTGGTGAATTGTGCAAGCAGGGGAGTCTGCTTATAATATAAGGGAGGAAAATAGGCTTGTTCTTCCCCCACTTTTGCTCTTGCTGATTTTGCTGTCTTCTGCTGCCTTGAACTGTTACCCTTGTGCCATGCCAACCTGCCTTGGAGCCAGCTGAGTGCAGACTGCAACCTCCACATACTGTGAGCTAAATAAACATTCCTTCCTTAAGTAGGAGCACCAGGTATTTTGTCTCAGCAAAGAAAAAAAATAAGTAGGGGGGCCGGGAGATGGCTCAGTGGAATAAGCGCTTCCCTGGCAAGTGCAAACGCCTGAGTTCAATCCCCAGTTCCACCAAAAAAAAAAAAAA
>NW_004524637.1:12234815-12252297 GCF_000260255.1 Octodon degus
AAAAAAAAGAGAGAGAAAGAAAAAAGAAAAAAATAAGTAACACACAGATACTATTTTGACAATCATTGCCTGATTAATTGCTTCATCAAACCAAAAGTAACTATGGAAGAGTTAATAAAATATAAGAATAACAAATCTAAATCATGCATTGGTCTTTAAATTACATAGTAGATAGAAAAAGGTACAGTAGGAGTTTTAGTTCATGCTTGGTTCTCCATCCTGAACTTTGGAATTCACTGACCATCTTGAGTGAATAGAAAAATAATGGTTTATACTTGTGGACTTTCCAATAAAGTGTGCAGAACATCTGAACACCTAGATTTTTCTAGACATTCAGGGCCCACTGCTCTCAGTGGTCTCAGGGAGAAATGGCAAGCGGATTTAGCAGATAAAGCCAAGAGACAAGGGATGAGGACACATGGAGGCCTCTTTCCAGATGGGAAGGGAGGACTGAACAACAATAGTAGGGGCGTTTATTTATAGTTTTGCAAAGTTAATATCATGAGACACAAGATTGCCTAGCAACTAATGGATTAAATTGTACAGGAAGGATGTTTTTCTCAAGACTGAGATAGCTTTAGGCAATGTGACCTTGTCTTGCCCCTAAACATGTGACCAATTTCCACCTTCAGTTGGCCTTTACCCTCTTTGGTGTAAGTTTCCACTTAGTGTTTTCAATAGGCTTGTGGAGAGTTTGAGCTGTAAGGCACACACAAACATTTGCATAGGCTCTCACATGTCCCTGGCTCCCACAAATGCACAATCTCCCCCACGATCAAAATTATTTTGTTATGCAATATTGTCACTCTCTAAGGACAGTGAGATGACAGCTCAGTGGGCATCAGGGTCTTTTATGGACCATCAGAGAGATCCTCCTCACTATCTCTTGCTAGGTAAGTTTTCTGTTGAACTCTGCAGTCTTTGGTTGTCAAGATGAAGGGTCCCAACACTGTGAAGTACATGGCCATCTGTTGATTTAATTGGGCACCTGAGGCTGGCTTAAGGGGATGAAAAGAACTGGTCTCTTCTCACAGTACCAACACCTACAGCAGTCTGTGAAGTTGGTTGTGCGGTTGTAGTAATGTGGTAGTAATCTACCCAACAGAGTCACTTCACTTCCTCTAAGACAACAGCCGAGGAAAATGGCCACTGCATTTTTATACCATAGCAGAGACCTACTAACCATTGCAGCTTAGGTCTTTATTCTGTGGCAATCAGAATTCCCATTATAAGCCTTATGTCTGGTTTTATAATGTTTCTTTCTTTTGTTCTGCATCACATTCTTTTATTCTGAACTCCTTTACACTGCCACATCACAGGGTGTTAAGAAGAGTTTTGAGTTAGAAAATATGCACGGAGCACCCAAACTTAAAAACTTGTTTCAAAACAGAATTACTATCACTCTTGTTCTTACAATCAGGTCTTCTTTCCTGGGTCCATCGCTTTAGAAAGACTTTCTCTTGTAACTTCAGCAAAAAGTATGTGCAGAGAGCAAGACTCTTGCTTTGGGGTCACCTGACCTTTGACAGCATGATCCATGAGGTCCTTGTCAGCAGGTGAAGTGCTCATCTGCAGGCCTCAGCAGGCATGGATCCCCACTTGGCAGGACCTCTTGGATATGTATGACCATCAGTGATGTGATTATTGGGACTGATTATTATTATTGGTTGTAGTAATTATTATGATTAATCATGCACACATATGACGTGATTCTGGGTGTTTGCTGCATGGCAAGACCTATACAAACAACATAAGATCTATTATTTTATTTAAATTTCACATCAATTGTGAGGGTTGGGTATTGTCATCCCCACTTAGATGAAGCAACTGAGGCACAGAGTTTAGTAAGAGTCCGCTTTTGAGCAGCAAAAAACACGCACTGCCCAACAGCAGCAAGAGCAAAGCCCTATGTGCCCTGCTTTTTCTGCTGAGTAGACAGTTATGTTATTTCTGCCAAGAAGACACCTTATTATAATAGTGTATTTTAAATAAGACTGCACTGACAGCTGTCAAGAGAGGCACATTCATTTCTTTTGCTGACAGATACCTGCTTCAAGAACCATTGGGCCATTCATGTTGATTTGTTAAAGGATTTCTGGTGACCATCCCCTGTCCAAATTTCACAAATCTTCAATGACAACTTCTTTCCAACAGTGAATTCTCTATCAAGTAGATCTCTGTTTCGCAGTCCAAAACAGTTTTCTTTCCACTGCAGGGAACAATCTCCCTTCAAGCAGTAGTTTCACAGATTTTTGTGCTGCTTTTAAAGGGGGCGGAGAATCGAACTGGGTTTCAAACACTGACCTCTTCGCCATTGCTTGATTTAAGGTCTACAGCCGCCTGTTGTGTGTGACTTGCCTCCACGGCAGTGTCGTGGGGATGTGTGAATGCTGCAGCGTGGCTGGTTCCACACCAGCATTCTCTGTGAGACTCAGGATGACACATTGCCTACCTCTGGGAGTGTTTCTTCCTGAGGTGGGACCCACGAATGAGCCTAACTCATAAAATTGTTGTGTGAATGAAATACAATAACCTATACAAAGCTTTTGCCCAGTAGCTGGCATAAGCACTCAATAAATATGAAAATTGTCATCATAGTAGTAATAAATAAGTGCCTACCCTCCATTATGTTCGGCATAGTAGTTAAGAATCTCAGCCCCAGACTGAGGTCCATTTACCTGGCCTTCTGATCTGAAGAAAGTTCCTCCATCTGCCTGACCCTTAGTGTCCTCACCTCTATAGGTTACATAAGCAGCATGCACAGGGTGGTAAGAAAGGTGTTGAGTTAGAAAACATGCATAGAGCACCCAAACTTAAAAACTTGCTTCAAAACAGAATTACTATCCCTTTTGTTCTTTCTGTCAGGCCTTCTTTTCAGGGTCCATCACTTTGGGAAGACCTTCTCATGTAATTTCAGCAAAAAGTATGTATAAAGTGGATGGCTTAATTGGTGTGCATGGTTATGTCCTCCATCTGGGACAGTAATTTCTGGATGAAAGCACTCATATTAGCGTTGCCATCCATGGACCCCATCCTATGCATATCTGCATTTGAGGTCTACCTGCATGTTTGGCTGTGGGGTTTAGATGCTATCTACTTAGGACTTCTCAGTGAGATCTAAAGCTGTGTTGAGTGGCTGATTCATGGAACACAAAAACTTGAGCCCCCACTGTGTGCAGCCCACTGATTAAACTCTGCAGCTATCACAACTGATGTAAGGGTTTCATTTGAAAGGGAGAGATTTTATGCATTTAGCCCTGTGGCAGCTCAGGGATGAGAATATTCTAGAAAAAAAGGGAAGTGGAAAAAGATAAAATAGAAAATGTGTGGTGTCATGCTGGAGAGATAGATCTCAGCAGAGGTCAAGATGTTAATTGTGTTTCAGTGAGACCTGAGTTATTGTTCTCTCATGTTATGAACTGCCGCAAACAGGTCCCCTTCACAGCCAAGGTTTTTCCTCTTCTCTATGTCATTACTACAGTTCTGCCTCTGGCTCTGCCTGTTTCCTGGAGTCATCATTCATGCTTCGAGTACCTACCTTTCGCTCTCCCTGACTCAGATGTTGGCTTCAATTGTGTCGCTCTTGGGCTATTTGTCTGATATTTTCATGTGGGAAAGGGAAAGACAGAAATAAAAACAGAGAGGGGATATAGCTATTCTTTTTTTTTTTTTTTTCTTTTTTTGAATTTAGGACAAGGTGTACAGGTGTACAGGGTCTCACTATGTAGGTCAAACTCATAGTGGTTCTCCTGTTTTCAGCCTCCCAAGGGCTGGGATTACAGGTGCATGCCACCATGCCCAGTCTCAATTGCTGTCTCAGCACGGCAGGTGGGGGATTGAACCCTGGCCACTGTACTCTGCCTAAGCAGCTGCTTTAGTCCACTGAGCTATCTGGCTGGCCCTTAGCTATTCTTAAGTTTGATAACTCTCAGTAAGAGGCAATCTAGAGCTTAAGGTCATCAGATCTACTACCTATGCTTTTTTTTGTTTCATATATGAACCATTCATACAATTTAAAAAGATTAATCTATATGTTGTTCATTCCTGTTCTCTGAGTGTTATCTTGTGTTTGTTTTTAATTTTATTGGATATATATATATAATTCATCATAGAGAATTTGTACTTGTACATGGTTTATTTTGATTCCTCTTTTTCCCCATTCCTCTTTCCTCTCTTCAATCGTTCTTCCTCTCCTCATTTACAAAAGCTTTGTTTCCATTCCTTTCCCCTATTCTTTCTATTCTTCTTTTCTCTGGGTGTTATTTCATAGTACTGGAGTGGGAAGTACAGATTCCAATGAGGTCCTCATCTGAGAGCAAATACCTAAGCTACTCATCGCCTCCTAGAAGGTTTTTCTGCTGGTTCCAGCTATGAAGAGCCAGGATCAGTGAAAAGCTGCCCAGAGACACTATATTTTACTCAGAACAGACAATGCTCTACAACTGTGATCCTCTCATCCTGATTTTATCATTTTCTTTCCCTCAGCAAGCAGCACTTGTTTCTCAAGTTATTTCTTTGTATCCCAGGGCACTGGGATAGGCTATTCACAGAAATGCTTTCATGTTTGCTGGAAAAGTAGATGGGCCTGAATGACATCCTTATTGGTCACTAGGATACGTTTAAATGACAGAAGCAAAGAGATAGGTTCAGCTGCTACTTCTAAACTGGACTAGTCAGCCTCTGATCCATTTTTAAGAAGCATTTCTCTCTTTCCTAATCCGTCTCTACTCCTCAACATTCCTTAAAGGAACAAGACAATGCTTAAAAAGCAGTTGTGTTTACTTCCTTTTTAATCCTTTCTAATTGAAGATGGAAGCATTTCCAAACCTACAACATACGCTCAGACAGCTAAAAGTCTGCCTAATCTATAACACTGAAATTGTTCTATAGAAGTCATGGAAATGCCACAGGAAGTAATCAAGTCAAGCCGCACAATTCAAAACCAAAAGTAAGACAGAAATGAGATTGAGTAAGCCTCATCCCATTTGCCAAGTATGTTCAGTGTCTCCAACAGTCTATTTAAAATATTGTAAAAAAAAAAAAATAATAGCATGAATTTGGAGTCTTGGATTTGGCGTGCTTGGGAAGGGTGCCATAATATAAAGTTCTGAGACTCTTCTCTGTGCCATTTTTGACTTTGAGGAGTAGAGACTGGGGATACCCTGTCCTGTCTGTAAAAGCCTAGTAAGATTTGCAGGAAATTACCCAGTGACATAGTTTATGTAGGGCATTGGCTAACTGACTGGGTTATAAATGAAAACACTTCACTACTATATGGTTTTTAAAAGGTTTTGAGGACTAATAAGTATATATTATCATGTTATTTTATTGTATCAGTTATAAAAACTATTCTTTAATATTAGAAGACAGAAGTTTTAAAATCAAAATGTTAAATGAGGCTCCAGGTATTAACAAGGGACTACCCAAGCTTTAGCATGTTCTTCCTGCTTCCTGTCACATCCCCTGGGGTGCACACAGAACACCAGGGCTCTGTAGGCTACAGTCTGAAAACCACTATCCTAGGATTTCAATTCCCAATAAGCTGTACAGACCAGGAGTTGAGGGGACATGCTCTAAAGCAAAATGGATTTAGGTCTTAATCCCAGCCTGACTTTACGGGGCATGAGGACTTAGGCAAGTCGTTCAACTTCTTCGTGTTTCATTTTCCTTAGTTCCATATATCAGTGTCACTTTAGAAGAACTAAATGAGCCATTTCACAGATCCTTAATCTTTTTATATGATAAAAACACTTTGATGCAATTGCAAAATAACATGCATGCGTATAAAGAGAACTTATCCGGTTGACATGCAGCTATCAAAACATTAAATGTCATATGACATAGTAATACATATAATTCTTTTCACATTAAATAAAAATATCAGATGATAAGTCTAACAACTCATAATTTCAAAGTGGTGATGAGCATAAACAAGATTTTCAAGATAAGTAGAGGAAGCCTAATATTCATAAAAAAGATCTGTGAGTCCTATGAAGGAAATGCTACACTTCTCATGAGAAAAGTGTTAGACTGGGAGGAACCTCAGTGGTAGACCATTTGTCTAACATGGTTGAGCTCCTGTGCTCTACAAACTGTACTGTATAAAAAGAGGGGGAGGACAGGCTTTAGTTATATGTTGTCAAAATAAAGATACAAAATTTTCAACTCAAATATCTAGATCTCTGACTTTTGAAGAACTCTACATGAAGAACCCCTATCTTAGAAAGTTAAGCATGATACTTTAGAGAACAGACATTTAAGGCAACTTTGCTAATTGTTACAATGATTAGCACCGCCATCACCCTGGACTTCATCTCTCAGTTAAGGAATATGCATTCAAGAATGTGAAATTATTAGTTTAGCACAATCTATTAAAATTCTTAGAACATATTTAAAATGTAAGTACTCACCACCAAAGCAGAATCAAGTATTTCTTCCTAAGCTATTCCTTCATGTGAACAACATCAGTTGTTCATGGTTTATGGTATTTTACAAATAACTGACAGGGCAAAATGTATATTATTTTGACGTTTGACTGTTCTAAGATGCCTTAAATGTCTGTTCTCTAAAATATTGTGCTTAACTTTCTAATATAGGGTTCTTAGTGTAGAGTTCTTTAAAAGTCAGAGATCTAGATATTTGAGCTGAAAATTTTGTATCTTTATTTTGAAAGTGTTTAACTAAAGTTTGTTCTTCCACCTCTTTTTTTTTACTATATATATATATATATATATATATATATATATGGCGCAGGAGTCCCAGCTCATTATGCAGCGAGGAGCTGGTGATCCTCCTGTTTTCAGCCTCCCCAGCGCTGGGATTACAGGCGTGCACCACCACGTCCAGAGACAGTCGCCGGCTCAGCGGGCTCGGCGGCAGGGCTGGCCGTGGTAATGGGGATCAAACCCCAGTCCCTGTGTTTGCGTAAGCAGGCACTTAGTCCGCTGAGTTATCTCGCCATCCCTGAAGTATAGACTGCTATCACCATGGGTTGTGAGTGTGGAAGATGACGGTAAATAGTGTTCTTGTTAAAGGTCTACTGTCCATTGTTCTTGCAATTCTGGTCACTGCCATCAGGTGGCAGTAAAGCGATGCAAGCTGGTTTTTAAACTTCCTTTTTTTTTAAAAAAAAAAAAAAATAACAAAGAATTCACTAGTGCATGACAATATTGATTTTTTAACCAAAATTCTGTCTAAGAATATTTTGTTAAAACCAAATACAGGGGCCAGAGAGGTAGCCCAGTAGAATAAGCACCTGCCTGGCAAGCCGCAAGGGCCTGGGTTCAATCTCCGTTTCCACCAAAAAGAACAAACACACAAACAAACAAACAAACAAACAAAAAACACATACAAAGGGTTAGAACTATTAACAAGTAGACATTAATGGGAATAATAGATGTTTATAGAAACAAAAACACATTTTTAATAATCTGATTAAGGGACCGGGGAGATGGCTCAGTAGAGTAAGTGCTTCCCTGGCAAGTGCAAGGGCCTGAGTTCAATCCCTGGTTCCACCAAAAAAAAAAAAAAAAAAAAAAAAAAAAAAAAAAAAAAATCTGATTAAGTCTCTGTCACGTAATTGGTTGTTTTGTTTTGTGGTTCTGTAATGGCTGAGGAGAAACACTTCATTAAGACCAAGAATGGATAACAGCAAGCTTTATTGCCAGTGGATGATACCCAACTGTAGTCAGTCAGAAGTGCTGACTCCTAGAGAACTTTGTACTAAGTTTTTATACATTTACGATTAACTGTGGAAACCATGTTACTTCATTTAGCAACTTTACTAGAATATCACAATGTTTACATTTCCCATGGGTTAGTCAAGTAGGTGCGTTAAAGCTGTAGGTTACCCTACAATTTGTTCTGTTTGGTCCCCTCATTTAATGGCTTTGTCCTTCCTTTGTGGGTTTTATGATTTCCCAAATGGAAGGAAATTAAAGTGACCTCTAAAAATGGAGTTCAGACACAGGATGGAGTCACATCAGCCATGTGAGCTACATCAGCCATGTAAGCTCTAGGGATTGAACCTATGGTCTTCACACTGAGCTACATATCTTGGCCTTTATGAATTTTGAGATAACTATGTTAGTGAATTGTTAAAGCTGGGCTTGTATTTGTGGTCCTCCTGCCTAAGATACCCTATGTGCTAGGAAAACAGATGCACCCCTCCACCCAGCATTAGTGGTGTATTTAGACTATTTGTATTTTAAGTGATAATTAGTACAGTTAGATCATTGTCTGTACTTTTTATTGCCTTTAACTTATATTTTTTCCTTTCTAAAAATCTTTTCCTCTTTTCCTGTCTTCTGTAATTTGATTTGAGTATTCTTATTTGATTTTACTTTCTTTCTCCATCACAAAAGTATATCTCTTTTTTTAAAAAAGCTAGTGATTGCCCTACAGTTTGCGGTAGACATTTAAAACTAACCTAGATTAAATTTCAACTAAAAGCATACAAGTTCATTGTACAGAAACAACAGAGAATTTCTAATTTCTTTCCATCCTTCACAACACTACTATTTTTCATTTAACTTATTCATATACTTCCATTGCCAAACAAGGTTACTAGTATTAGTTTGAACAGTTATCTATTAGACCAATTGGTAATATTTTTAAACCAAAAAGATTTTTATCTTCTCTGCTGTTCTTTCTTCCTGTATGGAAATCTAAGGTTTTGCCTACATTATTTTCCTTTATCTGTGGAACTATAGTACTTCTAACATTTCTTACAAGAATTTTTTGTTTGTTTGAGGAAGGATTTATTTCTCATGAACTTTTTTTGTATAGGGGATTGAATTTAGGACCTTGCAATTGCCAGGCAGGCGCTAATGCTGCTGAGCTATCTCCCCAGACCTCTTGTTAACTTTCAGGAGAAAAACTTAGTGGATATAGGATTGTAAATTTGAGAAGTTTTTAAACACTTTACATACATGTTTCATATCCTGCTATTTGTTTGAATATATTCTGATTGAAAATCCGTAGTATAAACTTCTTTCTCTATACATACAGTGCTCCATGTCACCTCATGTCATCCTAATTCCCAACCTCTGCTTAGATTCTTTTCCTGTCTTTCTGCAGTTTTGAGTAGTATATATCCAAGAACATGTTTGTTTTTCTTCTTTGAGTTCCCTACATCTGTGTTTTAGTGTTGGTCATTAATTTTTGGAAATTCTCAACCATTAGTATATCAAATATTTCTTGTGCTTCTTTCTCTCCTTTTCTTTCTCGTATTCCAGTTAAGAGTTTACTGTGTCTTAAGAAATTACTTTAAAAGTCTTAGACTTCCTTTTGCTTCTTCCTTTCTGGAAGCTTTGAATATTTGTTGTTGATATTCCTATTGAAAATTTTTTTACTCAATAATTGTTTTTCTTTCTGTGTTTAATGGTTGGATGAGCTCAGGAATGATACTTCATTTTTCTTAGAGTAGTTTTTATTTTTCACATCTCTTTTTGATTAACATCTCTTTGCAGTTCACCTATCTACCTTTATCTAAAGACTAAAACTAGACACATATCTATCACCATGCACTAAATTAAAATCAAAATGGACCTAAATGTTAAAACATAAACACTAACTTTACTGGAAAAGACAATAGGCAGAATTCTTGAGCACATAGGTGTAGGCAAAAATTTCATGAACAAAACTCCAAGACACAGGAAATAATACAAAGAATCAATAACTGAGATTTCATCCTATTCAAAAGTTTATATAGACAGTAAAAGAAATCACCAACAGGGTGAAAAGACAATCCAGAGAATAAGAAAAATATTTAGCCAGTTGTCCTTCAGACAAAGGACTTATATTTAGAACATATAAAGAATTGAAAAAAATCAAAGCTCCCAAATTTAAAGACCCAATCCAGAAATGGACATCTAAAGTTGACTACATTTTTTTCTCAGATGAAGAAATAGAAATGACAAATAATTATATGAAAAAAAATGTTCAACATTAGTGATCATTCAAGAGGTGCAATTTAAAACCACAACAACATTCCATCTCACCCCAGAAAGAATGGATATGATCAAGAAATCAATTAATAACAGATGCTGGAGGGGCTGTGGGGAAAAGGAAACCCTTCTCCATTGTTGATGGGAGTGTAGGCTGGTACAATCACTGTGGAAATCAGTGTGGAGATTCCTCAGAAAAGTAGGACTAGAGGTCCCATTTGACCCAACTGATTTCTTCCCAGAAGAATTAAGCACATCATATCACAGTGATATATGTGCACCCAAGTTTTAACAGAACAGTCAGTAGTAATTAATCTGGGAAACAACCTAAACACCCAACAAACAAGGAATGGATAAAAAAGACAAGGGTGTGTGTGTTTTTTTTTTTTTAAAATGTATTTAATACAGGGTCTACAGGGTCTCACTATACAGATCAGACTCATAGTGATTCTCCTGTTTGCAGTCTCCCAAGCACTGGGATTACAGGCATGTGCCTTCACACTCAGTCTCAATCTCAGTCTCAGCATACCCCAGGGGCAAGGCTGGCACAGTTAGCAAGCCAGGCTAACTGTGGTCCCTGCATCTGCCTAAACAGGCACTTTAATCTGCTGAGATACCTACAGTGTTTTTTGCCTTTTGCTTTTATACATAGGGGTACTACCACGCCATAAAGAAGGATAAACCTGGGACATTTATATGAAAATGAATGCAACTTGAGACCATACTCTTATGTGAAATAAATCAGACTCGCATGTATAAACACCACATTGTCTCCCTGGTGTGAGAAACAGAAAAAGTAAATAAAAGGGCCAAAATGTACAATACTGTCAAGTGGGAAGAAATTGCTCAAGAGGAAAGAGGAATTAGGGTGAGGGCAGGAGAAAGCAAGGAAGTGAAACGGAAAAGCAAGTTGGAAAAAGGATGAAATAGAAACAAAGTTTTGCATATAAGGAGGGCAGGAGGGATTGCGAGGGACTGGTGAAAAAGGGGGAAGCAAAATACATCATGTACAGGTTCAAGTTCCCTATGAGGAATATGATTATTATGTACACCTGAAATGTATCAATAAGTGTAATTTAGAAAAGAAATTATTTTCTCTTTGGTTTTTGGCAGTTGGAATGGGATATGCGCAGAGCTCAGTCTCATGGCTTCTTTCTACCTGGCTCCCTGTCATTCCCCTTTCGCGTGTCTTACAGTCATTGTTGGACGCCAGGCCAAGCTATCAGCGGACAGAACCTGGAGCGCAGAGGCGTTGCCCGTGAGCGCCTGTGCTCCTCACGCCCTTCTGTGCTTGTGCCCTCTGGTGCGAGGGGAAAGCGCCCTCGCCCTCCTACAGCATGCTGCCACGGGCCTCCGCTCCTTGTCACTTTCTTGTTTCTCTCTCGCTTTTTTGGGATCGCCTAAGAGCGTCTCTGCAGTACACGGTTGCCTGTAGCTCCTGCAGCACGAGCCACTGTGATTACGTGGGCGGCCTGTTGCTGTGGTGACCAAATGCAGTGAGGAGAAGATCGTCCAGTGCTTTGGTTCTCAGCTCGCAGTGACCTGCGTGTCTGCACTGTGACCTTCCTGAGGGTTTGTTAGCCGCTCTGTTCCCCTTGGTAGTAAAGGAGCGCAGGAGTGGCTAAAGATGGGTCGCTGCCCTGCGCCCCCATAGGACAGGGATTTTTTTTTTTTTTTTAAGTTCCTCTAAGAGTAGCTATTTTGTATGGAGAAAGCTCTGGGCATATTTTAAAATGGTTTTTGCTATAAACATGATGGGATTTTGCTCAAATCTTCTCCAAGAGAATCAGATGGGGTTTCTGAATGAAAACTCCAAACTTGGGGGCCCTCTGGAGCCTGGCTCCCCCAGAGTTCTCAGTGTCAAGCCAGGCTGCAGGCAGACTCAACAGTCCACTCAGGTGTGTGGCCATGTGCAGCCCCGGCCCGGCCTCACCTGAACGCCTGCCTTCGCCGGCCTCCGGGGTTCAATGTGGCAGTTTCTCATGACCCCAATTCTCTGATGAGTCCAAGAAAAACATTTACTTTCCGTTTGCTCTGCTGTGTTCCTTCTTTCTTTTCTCCCGCCTCTTTTGAGGACCTGGTGACTATTTCTTGTCAAGTTCTTCATGTGTGAGCTGAATGAAGCTAAAATCGAAAGCTGAATTTTCTTCAATGTTTTGACTAATAAACACTTTGCACATTTTCTCAGTCAAGAACGTTTTAAAACAACTATCACTGAGTTAACCTGAAGCCACCTGCTTGGAATTGTCCAAAGACTGATTTTTGCCTGTAAATCCTCTAGTGCTGTGCCTGCTCCAGTTTGCTTCTAGCTGTCTGTGATTTGAAACAATCTGCCTTCCTGAAAGAAAATTTCCTCAAGTGAGGGCGAGGGAGACAAGGAAAGGGAGAAGACGAAATGATTTTCTACTACAATCGCCCTTAGGTAAAATGAGAGGAACGAATTTGAAGCTAATGGATATAATAAATATATATAATAAAATATTAGGTTCATAGAAATGAACCCTCTCGGCTATCACAGGTTTCCATTATTTACCTAATTGAATGAGCTATAAATAAATAGCAGTAGGGAGAAACTGGTGGATATTATTAAGGAAAAGATCCTGCAAAACGTGTGATGCATTCTTCTCACCCTGTGAAATGCTCTCTCCATTCAGAGGAGCTCACAGAGTTTTCAAAGCTTTTATGTCTTATCCATCATCAGAAAAGGCTTCTCCTATTCAAGATTTGACAGTCTATAAAGATCCACTTCTGTGACAATTTGCTTCCACTGGAGAAGGAAAGTTAGATATTCATACCTGGAATGTTAACTGGCAGATACTATGAGTATGTCATCAAGTGCTCTTAAAAAGATTCTGCAAATTACCAGGTGATATCCTGGGAACCTACTCTCTTTCTGAAATGTACAGTATATGCTAATTTGCAATGCAAAGAAAAGGCTTCCATAAACATTAAGACTTAATTGGCAAAACATAGCTCTACATCCTGCCTTGGTAAGAAAGTATTTGAAACAAAAATCTCTGTCTATTATTTATCGTGCCTGTTTAAAAACACAGCTATGGCCAGCCAGATAGCTCAGCAAACTAAAGAGCCGGCATAGGCAGAGCACAGTGGCCAGGGTTCGATCCCCAGCAGGCAGTGCTGGCCCTGCCCTCGGGGTGCACTGGGATGGCAATTGAGACTGGGTGTGGCCATGCGTGTCTGTAATCTCAGCACTTGGGAGGCTGAAAACAGGAGAATCACTAGGAGTCTGAACTATGTAGTGAGACCCTGTAGACCATGTACTAAATACAAAATAAAATAAAATACAACAAAAAACACACCTAAATTTGAGGCTTAAAATAATAATAATTTTTGATGTTTTTGCATTGTTTCTGTAATCCAAGAATTTAGGAAGGCCTCAGCCAGACTGCTCTCCCTTGGGGTCCCTGGTGTAATCGCAATCACGTGTCATCAGGGGCTTCAGTCATCTCAAAGACAGCCTGGAGCTCGGGGGCTATTTGTTACCAGGTGGCTGACAATTTGATGCTGGCTGTTGCTGAGGCACTTCAGCGCCTTTCCCCGGGTCTCTCCATTGGGCAACTCGAATGTCTTCACAGTAGGGTAGTTGGCCTCCGTAAAGCGAGTCATCCGTGAGCCTCCAAGAACCCAGTTATCCTATTCAAGATTTGACAGTCTCTGAACAATCTCTGAAGATCCACCTCTGTGACAGTTCGCTTCGGCTACAGAGGAAGTCTCCCCTGTTGGAAATTGCAGTGTCCTTTACAACTTAGCCTTCTGTGTTAGTCACTGTCCCATGACTAGGGCAAAATGCTGGACAGCCACAACTTCAGGAGAAGTTCATTTTGCTCACACTTTCCAGTAGGTTCACACCATAGTTGGCTCCAAGGCAGACACAGCAGGGTGGAAGTGCCTCAAGGAGAGCAGCCACACCTCCTTCCACGTAAGCCAGGGGTGAGGGTGGGGGTGGGGGAGCCAGGGGCAAGAGCATGTTTTTCCAGTCCTTTAGCAACCTGCTCCCAACCAAGGCCCACCTCCTCCTCTTCCTCCTCTTCCTCCTTCTCTTCTCCTTCCTTCTCTTCTTCTTCCTTCTCCTCCTCTTCAGTATTTATTTATTTACTGTCTCAGTGTGCCCCATGGGCAGAGCCAGCATGGCATGCCAGGGATTGAACCCTGGCTGCTGAGCTCTGCCTAAGCAAGTGCTTTAATCTGCTGAGCTATTTGCCTGGCCTCTAGAACATAGATCATTAGAGCCACCTTAGAGGCTACTTGTTGCTTGAACAACCATTTCTTATTTTTAGAGATGTATAATGTTTAAATTATACACAATAATTTAATTAAAATTGCTACATTATATTCAGTAATAATTATAGTTTAATAATTCTTTAGATGTTATATTTTGTTATTTTTCTTTATTTTTAAATTAATTTATTGAGAAACAAATAGCAATGAGACAGTTTCAAAATAGATTTATTATAATTATAATTCAATAGCTCCTTAGAAGTAAGCCTACCTGTACTATTCATTGTTTTTTTATGGTTCAAAAACTATTTTCTCCTTATAGAGTTGCAACAGCCTAGTGGGTTATGGTTTATTCTTGTATTTCTCTCTTCAATATTATTCTTAAAATTATAAGTAGAAAAATCTTTCTCTGTAATGGCAGCATAAAAATCTGGTTAGAGTCAATGACTGAAATCCAATTCTGTTTCTCTAAGAAGACAGATTGTGGCTATATTTCCCAGAAAAATATTCTGTATGCGTAGGTTTCAAGGTCAAATATAGTTGTAAGAATCTGGGCTTAACAAAGTCAACACCCTTGGTTTTGTTTTATATTTTTAGCTGAATATTTTCACAGCATTAGCTTTTTATAGGGCACATTCAGTGATGATCCCCAAGATAAACGTAGAATACGACACATTTACGAGAGCTACTGGATCATGGAACATTGGGTCCTTGGGGCATTTTTGCATTGGTGCATCATGAAAACATATTAGAAAGTACTAACTATTTTATCTCACCTCCAACTCTCTCTGTAAATTATTTTTTCCAGTGCTGTGTAGATATGAACCTGCCTCTGTAACATCTGTGACTTACTTCCCATTGCTAGAGCCAGGATGTGTTTGTTTGTTTGTTTGTTTGTTTGTTTGTTTGTTTGGCGGAACTGGGGATTGAACTCAGGCCCTTGTGCTTGCCAGGGAAGCGCTTATCCACTGAGCCATCTCCCCGGCCCCCAGGATATGCTTTTCAAATTCAAACCATATCCTATCACCCAACTGCACAGCAACTTTCAACAATCTTTCTGTTTTTCTCACAATAAAAATCATTCCTCTTAATAGTGGCCTGCATGGTCTGGTCCATTTACAGCTCTCTAGCCAGACCCTGTCCCCTTTCTCCTTCCTCCACTCCCACCCACATGGATTTTTTTGAACAGATCTGCCTCCCAGCAGGCTGTATTTGTCTTTTGCTTAATCTTCTGCCTAGTTCCTCTTCATCTGATTGAGTCCAACTCACTCTTTAAATCTAAATTCCAATATTCCTTAAACTTTAGATCAAAGTTCTGCTATTCCTTTCTCACTAACCTAAGTCAGAAAGTCAAAGCACCAATTATAAATATATTCTACCTTCTCAAACACTTATGCTTTTGTGGTATTGTGCTCACTTTCATTGATATTTGACCGCAACCAGCTTCTGTATGAGCTACATGAGACAAAGCCTATACCTTCTTTTGAACACCGCAGTATGTGCTCCATCAGTACTTTGTAAATGAATATTGGATTAGCATCGGAGTTCCCCTTTTTCTCAGTCACTATGACCATGCTAGCTCACGCTTTTACCATTTCATCCTTAAATTGTTGTAATCTCTCCAATATCTCTACTTATCTAGTTCTTCTTGAACTATACTACCAAACTCTTCCTCTGAAACTATTATATTCCATGTTATTCTTTTAATGAAATGCTTAAATAGTGTCATGCTACTGAAAGCAAGATTTACAAACCCAAATGCCTTCAGTGAGGTAAAATCAGGCAATATTTCATACTGTTAAACCCCACAGACCACTGGTTGTGGCCTTGATTTATACTAAATATGATGTCCAAATTCTTTAATGTTGGATATAGTCTTCTCTTAAACTCTCGCATATATGAATTTCTACTTCTAATCTGAACAACTACTATGTACTCCAGATTTTTGGTAAAAAGTGGCCATTCTGCTTGCTGACCTCCACACAGCTGATTATAGACACTTTAGATGCTTTCAGGTGTCTAAATCTTTGATCACCACATCCCTATTACCTACATCTCTTATCCTGGACCTGTACTTTTCAGAACCTGCAAAAGCCACAAATGTTTCCTACGTCCCAAATCACTGCCACAGCTGGGATTATTCTCCAGCTTCCACTTGCTGTATTCAAGCCCCAGTCATAATTCTAATTAGCACTAAGATATCAAAGCATAATGTTCTATGTATTTATTTATCTATAATGTACAATAAAGTTATAGTTAAACATTGGACTGCAGGTAACTTGTTTTGTAAGTGACCTGCAAGACAATCAAACATTTCTAACACATTTTAACTTGATACATGAGAAATGGGCTGCAGTAAAAGTAACACATGCCCCTGAATGCCATCTGATGACAACCGAACCAGAGGTTCTCCCTCCACCCCACCAGATTGTGGGTGACCATCTCCCAACAGCCAGAGGTTATGGAGAAGATCGCACTGTAGGGGAGGAGGGGGAACAGGCAGAGGAATCCTTCCCTTCAAAGCAGATAGGGAGTGTGGAAAACAGAAGAAAATTATCTAGAAGAGCTCCAGCTGAATAAGGTGGTGGCAATACAAGTGATGAATCTGCTTAACAGCGCAAGGCCACATTTCCGTGAAATCATCAGGAGGAAAAACAAACATCACAGGAGAGGTTCCTTGTTAAAAGTGCAGGAAAATGGAGATTCCATTGAGCCAACTGGCAGCAGTGATTCTGTTAGTCCTAGCAACAAACATACTACACAATAACCCTCCTCTTTCTTCTCTCCCTCACACCAGCCACGGAGGATTTCAAAGACAAGTTCAGATTATTTTGTATATTTTTCTTTACATTTTCCTTATTATTTTGTATTACATTACAGTGATGTCATCATTTTTATGTGAATATTTTGAGTCATGTGACAAATCCTGAGTTTCCATTAGGTCCTATGGGAAAATTCACTTTGACATGCAAGTGCTTTTACATGTTTGCATAACAGTTTCTACTCACAGGCTGGTTATACTGCTATTGCATTAAAGTCAGTTGCATATTTTGCATTCCAAAATATTTTGCTCACGCATGCTCACTGAATATTTGTCAATTGCTATGCACGCATGATAGAGACTTGTCAATGGCTTTCTTTAACAAGCAGCTGTTGTCAGAAAGTGAGAAGGCAAAAAACAACTTAGAAGCATTACTTGTTAGACTAAAGCCAGCCTTCACATTAGGATTTCTTGTTTTTATTTGAGGGGGCTTTCTCCTCCTTCTCCTCCTCCTCCTCCTCCTCCTCCTCCTCCT
>NW_004524637.1:12253307-12275699 GCF_000260255.1 Octodon degus
CTCCTCCTCCTCCTTCTCATCCTCCTCCTTCTCATCCTCCTCCTCCTCATTCTCCTTCTCCTCCTCCTCCTTCTCCTCCTTCTTCTCCTCCTCCTTCTTCTCCTCCTCCTTCTCTTTCTCCTGCTCCTCTCTCCTTCTCTCCCTCCTTCTTCTCCTCCTCCTTCTTCTCCTTCTTCTCCTCCTCCTCCTCCTTCTCCTCCTCCTTCTCCTCCTCCTCCTCTCTCCTTCTCCTCCTTTTTCTCCTTCTCCTCCTCCTTCTCTTCCTCCTCCTCCTTTTCCTCCTCCTCCTCCTCTGCCTTCTCCTCCTCCTCCACCACCACCTCCTCCTCCTTGTCCTCCTCCTCCTCCTTCTCCTTCTGAACTTAGTAGAGGGTCTACAGGGTCTCACTACACAGATCGAACTCATAGTGAGCCCCTTGTTTTCAGCCTCCCAAGTGCGGGGATTACAGGTGCATGCCACCATGCCTAGTCTCAATTGCCATTTCAGTGCACCCCAAGGGTGGAGCCAGCATGGCATGTTTAGGATCAAACCTTGGCCACTGTGTCTACCTAAGCAGGTGCTTTAGTCCTCTGAGCTATCTGCTAACCCTGAGATCTCTCCTTTAAGGAAGCCATCAAAACCATCTTCTTTCCACATCTTGTACAGCAATTAAACACTAAGAAGAATGTATGCAGTGTGTTAATTATTGAAACTATCCTACCAATTTGATTTGAGACTGTCTCATTGCTATTTCATTAACAATAAAATTATGGCAAAAAAACCATCTTCTTCAGAGATGGGCTTTCCATTGTCATTTAAATATTGTAGGTGAGTGAATTCAGCAAAACAATCCAATATAGTCCAGTAGTCCATAATAGTAGTGGGTTATCCATAGGACTGGCAATGTCAGAAGTTATTGACTTGAGCCTTTTATAGGTCAGCATATTAATATGGCTTTACTTTTTATACCTTGTTTTTATACTTTTCTGCTGTATGGTTAACACCAAGGTAAAGCAAGATCTATATAACAAGAAATGTAACTTTTGTATCTGACAAGGTCAGTCAAATCCCCTTAGGATTTATCCTGGAACCCTGTACTGCAGTTTGTAGATCCTTTGTCCATGTCAGCCATGTGAATGAGTCATGGCCATTGCTTGACCAATTTGCTCTCTGTGAAAGCCTGAGAGAATGTTTTCTCTCCATGTGACTCTCCTTGGGCACACTATACATTGTCGATCACTTTCCTCTGTGGCCCCATAGCCTCCTTGATCAGAAAATTTGGGACACAATTGAGTTACAGGATGTTACAATACAGGTTCTCTTGTGTCCTGAGTCCTCACTGACCTTGAATGGCTTGGGCCAAAACTAAACAACAACAACAAAAAAAGGTGGATATAAATGAAGGATCATTTTGTAGTGAAATATATATATATATATATATATATATATATATACACACACACACACACACACAATAGTTAGGATAGATATACAACTACTTTCTCCTAATTCAACGAGAAGAAAGATTTATACGAATAGTGTTCGGACAAGCTATTTTGTCTACATCTTGTGCTATGAATAACCACTAGGAAGACAAAAAGTTGCAATGTATTAATGATTGTAACTGTCCTACTAACCTGTTTTGAAACTGTCTCATTGTTATTTTTTTCACAATAGAGTCAATAAAAAACAAAATCTTCAATTGTAGCCTGGATCTGATGGAACCACTAGAGTATTATTATTTAAAGGCTGAATCTGCACTCTGGGTACTATGGAGAGATCGCAAGAACCTTAGGGTGTGGGGCGGGTGGAAGCAAGTGCTGGCCTTGCAGACACACCCTTAAGGGCAGTATGGCGTCCTAGGTCCTTCCTTTCTCTCTCTTATTTTCTTGTCTGCTAAGCCATGACCTGCTTTGCTTCCCTGATTGTCTCCCCACCCCATGCCACTGTGCTTCTCCACATGCCTAAAAACAATGCAGTGAGGCAACCATTACAACCAAGTTCCAAGACTAGGAGCCAAAATAAACCTTTCCTACTTGAAGTTAGTTTTGCTCAGGTACTTTGTCATAGCAACAGAAAGCTGGTGCGCACACCCTACTCTAAATAATAATATATTCACTCAATTATTATTTTTAAGAAGCTAGAAAAGTTGCAAAGTGAACTACAAGCTAAGAAGAAAGTACAGCAGAAGAGCTGCCATCCTAGTGTATAACAAACAACGGAGAAATTTCTGATCTTATTTTTGCGGGAAAAATCTCATGTGAAATAATTCGAGGTTAGAGTTTAGTGAATGATGATAGTGTGGAATGGGGGAAGGAGTGGACAAGGAAGCAGACCTGTTTCCAAGGGATGTAACGCTGGAAATGATCCAGCTGCAGAACAGTGTTGAGCTGTGTTGGCAGTTCCATCAGTGATTGAATGGAATCTGAGTGGCCTGGTCTGGCTGCGAGCAGGAATTGCAGCCCTGGCAGAAAGGAATATCAAGTCAGTATTTCAAAGCTACTGAATTGTGAAATTATTGACCTATCCCACTTGCCACAAGGAGGTGAAAACTGCAAAGTGATTGTCCAATTCCACGTGATATGCTTTCTTTTTACCTTGTTTTGAACAGCCATAAATTCTCAATTCAAAGAAGAGTCAGGATAATCTTTAGAGAAGCGATGCCAGGTTTGTAGACTCTGTCGATGGCTGCGCGCTTGAGAATAAGCCAGCGAGTCATGAATTTGGTTTTTATACAATCTGATGTCAGCACAAAAAAACTTTTTCACTAAAGATAGTTGTTAAATTTTTGTGAGATTTTGTAGAAAGAAATTGTATGTATCACTTTTGGGAATAGTGTCACTTACGCTTGTAAGTATTTTTATGAAGGACTAGTTAAGTCTATCACTCTGTTTAACAGCTCATTTACATCTGCTTTATTACACAAAATCATATATTTTTAATAAACAGCTAATGTATATAAGGTTACCTAATTTATTAGTTACTTAAGACAATATGGAATTTTAAAAATTTATTGTATTGTATTGTATTGATTGATTTATTGACTCTTTGAGACAGGGTCTTGCTATGCAGTTCAGGCTGGCCTTGAGCTTACTTTGCAGTCTTTATTGGTCTTGAACTTGCAGCAATCCTGCTGCTTCAGCCTTCTGAGTTCTGGAATTAGAGGCATGGGCCACCATGCCTGGCTTTGTGGAAATTTTATGTTGAAATTTGTTCTTGTACTGCTTAGGCAGATGCAGTGGATGGGGTTCAGTCCCTGGCATGCCGTGCTGGCCTTGCCCCCAAGGTGCACTGAGATGGCGATTGAGACTGGGTGTGGTGGCATGTGCCTGTAATCCCAGGGTTTAGGAGGCTGAAAACAGGAGGATTACTAGGAGTTTGATCTACGTAGTCAGGCCCTGTAGAACCTATAGACCATGTACTAACATACAAAAGAAATAAAAATTGTTCTTGTACATGGCATAGTTGCTAGAATCTAAAAATCTCTTTTCTTTAATGGGTGTACATTGAAAACAGTTAATTATGTGTACCAAGTCCACACAAGACATGCAAACACTGCTCTGCAAACTGGCTCAGGACAATAGCAATAAAGCAAGGCATCTAAGAGATGGGAGTGGATATGGAGGAAGGAAGGAAGAGAAGGTGAAAGGAGTAATTAAGATGTGTTGTGTTCATGTGCCAACTTCCCATCAGGAGTGTAAACATTTGTAACTACACACATGTACTAATAAAATAAAATTCTGAAAAAACAGTAAAATACAGCTTATGATTTACAGCTTGTAATACATGTGTGCTATTTTACTGATATTTCTAACCCAAAGGCAGCCTCTCTATTTTCTTGCATTTCACTCAGAGCAAATTATGATTCATTTCTACAGCCCTTGTCATGCCTGTGCCTATCAACCAGATTGGTGGATGCGGAGCAGTTACCCACACCCACACACGCACCTGTGTGTGACAGCAGCTGACCAGCTATAGGTTACACGTTGTCACTGCCTGCACTCAGGTGCTGCATGTGTTTGGTTTCTTCCAGGTGAAGTAGCCCCAGCACACTTGGACAGAGTGAGCAGTGGGAGGACGTTAGTGTCAAATGGGGAGAAGGAATCTACTTGCAGACATTTGAGAAAAGCGGCAAAGCACCTGTGATGCAGCAGAATGAATGAAGGGACTGAGGAAAGAAGATCTGCAATTAGGCCCTGCAGGTCGGTGAATGGGAAGCCACTGTGTGATTTGGAACATGGAGGTGTCATACGACTTATACTTTAAGTAGACTTCCTTGGTTGCTAAATTGAAAAGAGATTGTAATGTAGTAAGTGTGACAATAGGGTAACCAGCTAGGATCACATGACAATGAGAAGAGAAGTCCTAGTGTTTTCATCTGAGTGTTAGCAGTGGGGCACTGTATCAATCAGCTTTCCATTGTTGGCACAGAACATCAGACACCTGCAATTCAGAGGATGAGAGTTTATTTGGGTCATGGGTCCGGCTCGTGGTCAGCTGGCTCCAGAAACATCATGGTGAAAGGCTGATCAGTATCTGAACTTCTGGAGCAGAGAATAGGAGGAGAGACAGACAGAGACAGAGACAGACAGACACAGAGACAGAGACAGAGACAGAGTCAGAGATGGACAGAGACAGACTGAGACAGACACAGAGACAAAGACAGAGACAGAAGCAGAGACAGACAAATAGAGGCAGACAGGCAGAGACAGAGACAGATAGAGACAGAGACAGAGATAGACAGAGGCAGAAACAGAGACAGAAAGAGGCAGATAGAGACAGAGACACAACCCAGCCCCATCTCTTAGCAGCTCATTCAGCTGTGAACGCATCAATGAATTACTCTACTGAAGAGGCAGGTGCTCCATGATCTAGTCATCTTACAAAAGCTGAATTCTAAGCATGTGTGTTCGGGGGAAACATTTTTTGATTCAAGCTATACCACGTGATGAGGCTTGTGCTTAGATGTCCCGCAAAGCCTCATGTGGTCCTAGAGTTTCTTTTTTGTCTCGCTCTCCCTTGTTGCTTCTGCTGTCTCTTGCCTGCATGAACTCTGGCCTTCCTCCATATGCCACAGTGCTTTGGAGTCAGTTGATTATGGACTGAAATCTCCACATACGGTGAGCTCCATAAACCTTTCCTTCCTTAATTCTGGGCACCTGATATTTTGTCTCAGTAATGAGGAAAATACTAAGACAGAGGGAGTCAAATTCAGGATGTAGATTGTGGATTCGGTGTTACGGATGAGAGATGACTCTTCAGCTGATAGAAATGCCAAGTATGTACAGCAGTGCTCGGCCATGCTGAACACTGCCCATGTCTTGAGGGAGATTAGGACTAGGAAACAATTTAAGGCATTTGCTATAAGAAAATGTGATATTATGATTTATCATAAGAAAATATATTATCTTCATATATATCTTTATATATAAATATATATCTTCATATATATTTATATCTTTATATATCTCTATTTCTTTCTCTATCTATCTTCATCCCTGGTTCCTGACACAGATCCTAATTCTGTAGGAGTCCCTTCCGGGTTCTTGTCTCAGTCTAAGAAGTCAATATTTGTAATCCAAATGATACATTATTGGAATCTCATCTCATCAATCTCATCAAATCTCATCAAGTTAATCCCAATTTACCACTCCCAGTGCAATCCACAGCGAAAGAAAAGACACTAAAACATATTTATAATTATTGGGGAGACAAGGGTCCCTATGTCCAGCCAAGAAGACGGATTTCCGGAACAAAGAGGCTGACCCTGGGCCATACCCAGGTTTCATTCAGTGGAGGAGGATTGGCTTGAGAAGGAATGACTGAGAATTGTGGGAAGTGGGTGAGTATTGTGAGCTTAGCTGGGTGGGTGACCTACATTTACCTCTGCCATATGCAGAGAGGATATGCAGAGAAAGTAATCTGCATTATGCTATTGAGATAGTATCTAATGTTTTGGGGGTCTGGTGCTTCAGCTCTGATGCAATCATTCAAGCCCCAGGAAGTCATAGTCTTTTATCTTGAGGCTCCTGGAGCATTGGCCCTTTGTTCTGTCTGGACCTTGCTCACATTAGAGAGTAGCAGGTGTAGGTTACCAGGGAAACACGCATGCCACCTTGAAAGACTATCAGCAGCACCTCAGCTAGACCAATTTATATTGCTTAAGGCCAATTGAAAGGATAAAGAGAAGTGCTACCCATCTCTATATCTACCAATAGAAGGAAATAGGGTCAGGCTCAGCCAAAATGGAGACAATCACTCTTTTTTCAAGAACAGCTGCTCAGGTGGTCCTCCACACAATCCCTTGCAAACTCTGAAGAAAACCTCCTTTGTTCAAATTTGATGACCTTTGCTGTGCTCTTGAAGCAGGAACTGGTATTAGAAAGCCCAAACCATGATTAGAAGCTTGCAATCTTATCATCCCACCCACCTCACATCATCTTCCAGGAACAGAAGAGAAACTGGAGACTGAGGTAGCAATAGCTCATGTTTCTGAACTGCTGAACTCACACATGTCCGCAGAGGGCAGGGCCCTTGGAAAGGCCAGGGAAGCTCTGCACTCCTTCCTCATACCTTGTCTTATGCATAATTCCAATGAGCTCTTTCTAAGACAGTCTTCAGGGATTCAATATCCTTTGTAATGGAGTAGTAATCTAGTAAGGAGACCCTAAGCAGTGGGAGCCTAGTTTGATGTTTGAGGTAAAGGGAAGACTTTTCAAGTGAATCCTTAACCTTGGAGAGCTAATATTATCTCTAGGTAGATAGTGTCAGAATTGGGTTAAATTGGATGATACCTGGTTAGTTTAGGCAGGACAACTGCACTGATGCAAGAAGAAAAACTCACATATCTGATATCACAAGTGAAACACTGAGGGTGTTGAGCATAATTGAGACTACCTCAGTCTCCAGTTTTGCTTTCTTTTTAATACAGAAAGCAATGCAAGACAGAAAAAAACGTTTTTAAATATATAAGAACTAACTTCATTTTTGTGCCAATAGACTAGTAGAGAAATTATTCAGTTGATACAGTAGACAGAAAGAATTATTGGGAAAGAGGGAAAGAAGTGATTGGAAGTTAGCAGTGATGTGGTTTGTGTGGTGCAGGTAGGCAAAAGGTGCTGCACCTCTAACAGCAAGCAAGGAGGAAGAGCACATGGCTATAGTGTGGGTAGGGATATCAATATCTTTTAATTAATGTTATCAGTAAAGTAGAGCTTCAAACTAACAACAGAAACTGACTTTGGAAGGATGAACGGATGGATCAGTCAATGAATAATGAGGCAGGTAGTCATGTTACAGGTCAGCCATGGCTGGCCCAGGCTCTAGGCAGTACCTGGGTGAGCCTGGGTGGAAAACAGCGGGAATCAGGTGAGAGAATTGATTTTACTTTTGCTAGAGGTCGCTAGTGAGAACTAGGCATGGTCTCAGGCTGCAGCTAAGAAAACAGGCTCAGAGTAAGCACTGACTACAGTAAATAGAACATGGAAAATGCTTGTGACATTTTTTTTCCTTGAATTTTTTATTGGTACATTTTATATATACATAGTGATAACATTCCTCATAGGGGAATTGTACCTTGCTTCAAACAATAGTTTTAAGCATTTTTTTAAAGATTTAAAATTTCTGAATTTAGTTCAACTTATAATACCACATTTCCAAGAAAAATGAAACTTTTGCAAAGACATTTAAATAAAATCATACCAAGATGCACAAAAATGAAATTGTCCAAAACTTCTTGTAAAGAAAAAAATCATTAAAGCATATACATAAAAATATTAGCTATGGAAGAACAAAATTAAATAGCATCTTATTCCACATTAGAAGGAAAAAAAAAGGACCAAGGGTGTAAGAAACTAGATTAATTAAAGGACTGAAAGAAAAGATGTTCTCTTTGAATTTTATACTTAGCAAACATACCTTTGAAAACTAAAAGATTTTCTAGTTATACAATCTTGAAATATTTTAATACCTCCAGAAGTAGCATATAGGAAATAACAAAGAGCATAATTCAAAAGGCAAGAGAAGTTGCAGTATGCTCCTGATGAACAACAAAGAGCTCTCAATATGACAGTTATGCAGGACTATATAAAAGATATATTAGATGAACCCTTATTTAAAGGTCATTGCAGATTTCTATGAAACAGTACCAATCTTATGTTGGGTTATACACATATTTTTTTTCCATATATGTGTGTGTATGTGTGTATAAAAGACAGGGAAGAAGTAATATAAAGTCAACAGAAAATGGAAATATACTTTTTAAAGTTTCTAATACTAGAAGATATCATGCAATGTCTTTTAAATAAATTGTAAGTCAAAGATATAGTATAAATCTTAGAACAAAAATTAAGATTAAGCAATATTCAGAAAATTAAATACTAATTAAAAATTAAATATTTCAAAACAATTGCACTAAGAAAAAGTTTTCATGATAGCAAAGAAGTACTAAGAGTAAAACATAAGATAAATACTGGAATGGCAAATAAATGACCAGCACTTCTAACAGTTTGAGGATAGGATATCGCACAAAGTTCTAGTGTGTTGTGGACATGCATAATGACCATGACAGTTACTGGTGGCTAGGTGTCACTTGTGGAAATGAGGTACAGCTATTTCTTTGAAATTCACCCTGTAGACTCAGGTGGAATCATGACGCATAGGGTGGAAGAGAAGTCCATTTGTAGAGTGTGCTGATGGAAATATTCTGCTGCTGAACACAAAAGAATAACTGAAAGACTACTATTGTATACCTCTTATTCTCCTCTGTTTAACTGTTTGCCCTATTTGGTCCGTTCTTTCCATTCTCATTCATGGGGCTGTGATATTTTTCTCCCTCTCTAGAACATCATTTAGTAGTCTGTGTAGGCTTGGCTTTGTCATCATGAAATTCTTTAGCTGTTCTTTGTCATGGAAGTATTTCACTTCTGCATTATACTTGAAAGAGAGTTTTAATGCTCGTGATATTAAGGCAAATCCATGAAGAAGAAATGGACAAAGAGTGAGCATCCCCTCGGCTCATGTGGGGTGCAGAGAACCTACTCTAAGTACAGCTGGATCTTAGCTGAAATGTAACCTTCGTCCCTGTTTGTGATATTTCTCTCAGTAGGTAGGAACTGACTAGTAGAAGTGCCTTTTTGCTTAGAGCTTGACATTGTTGGGATAAACAGAAAGTGACAGAATTCAGCTCACTTTAGTTCTATTTATCTAATGCCATAGGGTAGGAGAATCCTATGAATTATGCTAATATCTTGTCCCTATAAGCAAGCAAATTTAAGCAAATAGCTGAATATTGCTTTTGTTCCGACATGGTCTCTGACAGCTCAAAATAAGACCGTGATTTCTCAGTGAGGTAGATAGGGAAATGCTATCTGTGGTAATGTATTCTGCTTAAACAGTTCAAATGTTTATATGCATTATGTTATTCTATGAGGTTGGTACCAGCACATTAGATGAAAATGCTGTGTGATAGAGATACAAAATATTGTAGATCATTAAAAGTGGAAAGCGGTGATCCAACTCTGTCTCTGATTCAGTGAACTTGCTAAGTTCCTGGGTTTTAGACACCCAAGAGGAAGATGGTGTCTTATTTTGATCTCCTTTTTTCACTTTTAGGGGTGTTCTGGGGATAAAAGAAGATGAGTCAGTTGGGACAGCTATTTGATAGACTGGGTGGCCCATGAAAAACAGAAGTCCATTTCTCCCAGTGCTGGAGAATGCTAATCTGAGATCAGGTTGAGGTCCTGAGGCCAGCCTGGTGGGTTCTGGTGATGCTCAGAAGAGTGTGTGCTTCAGGCTTTGTGTATAACTCAAAGCACTTGTATATAACTCAAATCCATTTCTTCGTCATGGATTTGCCTTAATGTCACGAGCATTTATCATGTTCTATTTACTGTAGTTAGTTAGTGCTTACCCTGAACCTGTTTTTCTTAGCTGCAGCCTGAGGTCATGTCTAGTTCTCACTAGCGACCTCTAGCAAAAAATAGAATCAATTCTCCCACCTAATTCCTGCTGTTTTCCACCCACTCAAACGGGGCTCATTTGTAAGGGTGGTAGAGGCCAAGGAGATGGCTCAGTGGAATAAGAGCTTCCCTGGCTGTAAGGGCAGTGATCCTGAGGAGTCCTCCTTCATTACTTGTCTCTGAGGCCTTCCAGTTCTCCCACCCCAATGCTCAAAAAATAGCTCAAAAAATGCTCAATAGAAGGTCCACTGCAAAGACCTTCCTGAAAAACTTTCCATCAGCGAAACAGCTATTTTTACCTAAACACTGCAAAATAGTGCCCACATCTTTTATTCATTGATATATTCCCATTAATTTCACTAATACGTAATTTGAAACCGAAATCTGCAAATGCTTTCCCAAAGACACGCTGTAACAATTTCTCCTTCAGAATGTCAATGCTCTGCTGAATTTATTGTGTTTAAAATACCATCTTCTGAGCCTCCTGCCCATTGCAGATACATTTGAGTTTGATTGTCAATGAAATAACTACTGGTGGTGCTGGGAGTAAGGTAATGCAGACCAGTGAATTCACAGCCTGACGTGTAGGTGTTTCATTTCTGGCTGCAGACTAGCATGCGTAGCAGGAAACTAAGAGGCCCAAGGAAATCGCACCTCTTTTATACCGCATTCATCTTACAGGCAAGCGTTTATAGTTGCTTAAGATGAATGTGAGAGTAATATGACGCAGTTTCTCCTCACCATTCCAAAGCAGGTAGTCCTCCAAAAAGAGAGTTGTGCTTATAGAACTCTGTCAATAAGCTGACGAAGTTGATTGCTAGGAAGAGCTAATGGGCCTGGTTGTTTCAGTGCTTGCTTGGGAGAGCAATAGGAAGGCAGAAGTTTTTTTTTTTTTTTTTCAATTTTTATTTATTTATTTGTGTATTTATTGCAGTACCAGGGATATAACTCGAGACCTTGGAATTGCCAGGCAGGAGCTTATGCTGCTGAGCCATCTCCCAGGCTCCTTCAAGGAACATTTTTTTTTTATATTTGAAAATTTTATTGATAAACAGATAGCAATGAGACAGTTTCAAATCAAATCTGAAGTACAGTTTCAACAAATAACACACTGCATATATTCTTCTTAGTGGTTAAATGCTGTACAAGATGCGGACTTAAGATCCTATTTACAAACCTCATTAGAACAAATCATTCTATTCATTAAGAGAATGCAACTATATATCTATCCTAACCACTTTGAATACACAGATACAAAATGGACATTCATCTGTATACCCTATTTTTTCTAAGTTCCATTATTGAATATTATAGGTGTGTAAACTCAGCAAAATATTCTAAAAGAGTCCAGTAGCCCGTTATAGCATTGGGTCTTCTGTTTAACTGGCAATGTCAGAAATTATTGACCTGAGTCCCCCACAGCTCAACCTAACAGCATGGCTTTATTTCCTATATTTTGTCTTCATACTTTTCTACTGGATGGTTAAGACCAAGGTAAAGCAGGACCTATGCAACAAGAGTTGTAGCTTTTTGGTCTGAGAAGGTCAGTGAAATGCCCTCAGGATTTATCCTGAGATCCTGTACCTCAGATTGTAGAACCATGAAGACAGAAGTTTTGACAATGCCAGTGGCAGTGCAGGCAAACCCTCAATCATTTACCATATCAGCCCTTTCAGGTCAATATTCCTTTCATGTATACCATTTGGAACCAAGGGAGGGCTTTGGATAGCAGTGTTTCACGTTGCTATGTCGAGAAAGCGGTTTGTAAAGAGTGTACATGACAATTTGGGAATTCCATCGCGGTGTGTGAGTCTTAGAATGAGTTGTAATAGAAATAGGAGCACTGGTTATGTTTCATTGATCAATTCCTGCAATTCTCTTTTTCTTTACTGTTTCTTTTCTGAAGCTTCAGTGGCCATGCGGCTAGGCACATGCCGGCAGCACAGCCGCTTCAGTGCAGCGTTGACACAGAGAACACCTCAAAAGAATATTAAAAAAAACACACACACACACACACTCTTGTTTGAAAGCCAATTTTTCAATACTAAACAAACTAGAATGGAATGATTCATAGGTTCTATGGCTAAAGAAGGTAACTTTTATTATTTAGAAAAATCAAACGCTTCTCTGGAATGTAGTGCTTTTTACTATTTTTACCTCCTTCCTTTAATGTTACACGGCCTTTAGAATAACTTTGTTCATTTTTATTTATTTATATTTTTTGGTGGTACCAGGGTTTGAACTCAGGACTTTGAGCTTGCCAAGCAAGCACTTATTCCACTGAGCTGTCTCCCCAGCCCTATTTTTAAATGAACAATACTTTTATATATGTAAAAGTAAAATAGGGATTAAAATGGTAGCGACAAAAAGCAAAATACAGCCCTTCTAGGACCTGGAGGAAAATAACAACCTTGTGAAGAGAAAAAGAAAGAGGAAGAGAAGGAGGAGGAATAGGAGGAGTAGAGGAATAGGAGGAGGAGGAATTGGGCAGTTGCTGACAGGAAAGTTGAAACTATAGAGAAGTTGGAGAAATAGAGCACAGCACAGAACAAAGGACAAGGCCATTGGAAAGAGTGACCCTGCCCCTAAGGAGAAGGCTGTGTGCACCCAGAGACAGTTGGCTGCACGAAGAAACAGTGGCAGTACTGGCTCCATGAAAGGCCCTCGGCTATTACAAATTGCAAAGCCAGCACAGTGTTTTTCTGGGAAGGGGACACTTCCGTGTGCCAGAGATGAAATCCAGGACAGCATCCTCCATATTGGATGAGTTTAGTCCGGAACCATTTCAGGAAAGAGCTGATGATGTAGCGCCGAGGCACAGAATAACTGCAGAACATACTTCAGGGTTTTTGGTGTCACTCTACCACAGTGACTGGGTGGGACATGGCTACAAGAAACAGTTGCTAATACAGTGTAGGCTAGACCCTTGCAAAGTGTAGAGTCAGGTTGAAAAGGATACAAAGGTCTTACTCTCTAACTTGAAGATTAAAGCTGGCTGTACGTGGCCATCCTGGCATAACCCTCCCTCCACTGTTTACATCCATCAGAGCGCTCATTGATCTATTTGATGTCCCATCTATCACTGTGAGCAGAAACATACGTACCTGTGGCTTGGGGTGTATGAACACAGGCACTGCTGAAGCAGAAGGACACCTCCCAGATCCACCAGCCACGAAGCTAGACTGGGAAAGCTGTGGCTTATGGTACAGAGAGGGACATGGGAATGGGGAGCTGCAGAGTGAGTACAGCCCTAGGTTGGGCACCACTGACTGAACAGCTACCCGACCTCTGACAAAGTGGCAAAATACTTATGTCGGAGGAAAGATAGCAACTTTAACGCATATCTCTCATTGGTACCAAACTAAATATGGATCAAGGATTTAAATGTTATAATAGAAATAACTAATCTGCTGGATTATGTAAGTAAAATTCTTTTTTAAAAATCTTTTATTTATCTATTTATTTGGTACAGGGTCTCGCTACACAGCTCAGACTCATAGCGATCCTTCTGTCTCAGCCTCCCTAGTACTGGGATTACAGGTGTGTGCTACTACTCCCAGTTTCAGTGGCTGGCTCCTTGTGCCAAGGGTTCTGGGGCAGGCATGGCATGTGGTACCAGGGATCCAACCTGGGTCCTTGCACTTGCCACGCAGGCACTCAGACCACTGAGCCGTCTCCCCAGGCCCAATAAGTAAAATTCTTAAAGTCATCGGCATCTGCATGGGCTTTCTGAACAGACACCAGTTACATAAGAAATAATAATGAGAATCAATAAATGGGATTATATCAAATTGAAAAGCTTCTGCCTAGCAAAGGAAATAAAGTAAGGAGACAATAGGGAAAGGGGCTAAGGGCACAAGGGTGGGTGGCAGGAGAGGGCATTTGTAGAATGATGGCACGCTGTGTACAGGAGGCCAACAACCTCAATGAATGCTGACGTTACATGCAATAAACATGAGCTATGGGGACCGGGGAGATGGCTCAGTGGAATAAGCGCTTTCCTGGCAAGCACAAGGGCCTGAGTTCAATCCCCGGTTCTGCAAAAAATAAAAAAAATAAAAAAAAATAAAATAAACATGAGCTAAAATTAGTAATATAAACAAGAATGAAAATCAGGGCAGGGAATTACAGGAGGAAGGAGGAAAGGGTAAAGGGATTTAAAAAAGAAACAAGCTGTATTATGTGCATGTACACACGACTATTGTAAAATGCATGTACTGCAAGCATGAACTGATAAAGATTTAAAATTAGTCCCCCGGGGGCTGGTGAGATGGCTCAGTGGTCTAAAGCACCTACTTAGAACAAGCTTAGCAAAACACAGGGACTACGGTTCAATCCCCCAGCACCACATGCCAACCAGCCCCACCTCCTGGTGGGCTGAGCTGGCCACACACACACACACACACAAATAAAAATTTAAAAAAAAATAATATTTAGTCCCCAGCCCCAGATACAAAGCTTCATTAAAAACAGTGGCAACAGAAAGGAATGGAAAGGGCAGCGAGATAGCTCAGAGGACTAAGCACCTGCTTTAGCAAGTGCAGGGACCAGGGTTCGATCCCCCGTACCACATGACACACCAACCCCACCCCTGGGGCACCCTGAGCCAGTGACCGAGTCCGAGTGTGGTGGCACGCACTTGTGCAGGGCTGGGGAGGCTGAGAACAGGAGGATCACTATGCATCCGACCTACACAGTGAGACCCTGTAGAACATACATAAATGAAAAAAAAATGAGGAACAGAAACGTCTCCGAAGAAGAAACACATGGCCAAAAATTACCTGAAAAAATGTTCAATGTCTCTGGTCACTAAAGAAATTCACATTAACGTGACACTGAAATTCCACTTTACTCCCGAAAGAATGGGTGTTGTGAAGAAATCAAACAGCAAATCCTGGTGAGGCTGTTGGGGCAGGGCGCCCGCTCACAGGGTTGCTGCCTATGTAAACCATGCAGCCCTTATGGATACGGATGCGGAGGTTCCTCACAAACTTCCAAATTGCAAATTGTATTAGACCCAACTGTTTCTCTGTCAGGTATCTTCCTGAAAGAGCTAAAGACGTCATAGGACAGTGACACATGCATGCCCGTGTGTATAGTAGCACAATTCAGAGTAACTAAATCTTTTTTTTTTTTTTTTCTTTGTGGCGCAGCAGGGTGCACCGCGGTCCCTGCGCACTTTCCTAAGCTTGACTCAGCAGGTGCTTTAGACCGCGGAGCTATCTCACCGGCCCCGTAGTAGCTAAATCTAAACAATCTGTTGTCCACCAAGAGGAGAATAGATCAAGAAAACGTATTCACACAGCATAGAGTACAATTTTGCCATGAAGAAGGATAAGCGAGTCATTTACAAGAAACTGGATGCACCTTGAGACCGCAATGTTAAGTGAGATGAATTAAACATGCAAGTTGAATTATGGCCTGAATTCTTTGAAGTGAAACCCCAAATATCCAGAACAAAATAACAGACAGACGACAGGAAACAAAGGGATAGATCTTTTTCAGATAAGGAGAGGATAAAGAGAGGGAAGGTAGGAGAAGAGCGGAAAAAAAGATATAAAAATTAAAATGTATATGTATATGTAACAGTGACCCAGTATAAATGTAATCATTATTAACCTCAAACATAAGAAAATAAAATAATGTAAAATTGTATACCTTGGTATTTGCTCCTATTTCTATTTCTACCCCTATAAATAGCTTTTTGATTTTTTTTTTTTTTTTTGGTATATTATCACTCCGGAGTTTCTTTATGAAACCAAAAACAATCTACTTATGAAAATAAAACCAAACATTAATACTTATAATCATTAATCTACTTCTTTACACTACTCTGAATCTTGAGTTTGTCACTGAACCTGGTCTTGGAAATTTAATCATAGAGATCTTTCTATATCCATATATAGAAGGCTTCTTTTTAAAAGCTATTGTAGGTAGTGTTCCATTTTATAGGAGTACAATGAACTTTCCTATTAATACACATTAAGTTGCTTCCTATACTTGTTGCTAGAATTTCATTTATTCTGCAGTGAAAAGATTTTCAGTGTGCCACTTCACACTGTGACAGTAGATCTGTAAGGTAAATCCAGTAGACTCATCCCTTTCAAACTTAGCGTTTTCAGTATGGGGAGATAGCTTGATGGTCTAAGTATCTCCTTAGCAAGTGCAAGGGCCCAGGTTCGAACCCTCATACTGCAAGTCATGCCAACATGGAACCATACCCAGCCAGCCACTAAAACGGGGTGGTGGCTTATGCCTGTAATCTCAGTGCTGGGAGGCTGAGTCAGGAGGATCACTACGAGTCTAAGCTGTGTAGCGAGATCCTGTAACAAATAAATGAATAAATAAATAAAACCTTAGTGTTTTTAGCCAGCATATGGGAACCTGGAAACCAAGATGATTAGATTATTCTATCTAAAAATAATATATTGGTTGTAGGCAAATCATTTCAGCCCAAGATGATAATATAAATACCGCTTTTAAGTCCGCTTTTCATCTCCTCCCACTAATTGTCACTGAAGTGGTGAATTTACATGTTCAAAGGTTTTTAATATTTTCTGCATAGAGGCATTTACAAAAGTCTGTACAAGAGATAGAAAACAGAAACGTGTCCGATGAATAAGCCGAGTACCTGCAAGATATAGCGCAGGCTGGTGCAGGCTGAGCAAAACAAACGGACCGCAACAAAACGCACGTTGAGAAACAAGAACAACCAATCAGTGGTCACCGGAAGTAGCTCTGAACGGGACTGGCCACAAAAAGGGAGGGCCAGAAGTGTCCCTCTCCTCTTTGCTTCGTGTATTCCATTCATATGATCAAGTTTACAAGTTCATTCCATCCTAGATCCTTTGCTTCTTTCCCATCTTGACTTAAGTGTCACGGCCCTAGAAATCTTGCTGGCCTCACACACTGATTCAGACACAGTTTAAATCCCTTTCCATGTATACCTGATTGCAGTCCTTACAACTACAACAATCTGATTAGTTTTATCTCTAACTTGTCTCCGGTTATAAGCTTCATGAAATTAGAAATGGATTTATTTCCATTTGTGGCTCTGTATTCAGTATCTTATCACATAGTATATAACCAATACTTCACATGGTTCAAGTAAATAAATATTGATAAAATAAACACATTATTATTCAAAAACAAGTAGCAAGGGCATGCATGCTATTTGCTTTCACTGAGAATAAATTTCCCCTTGAAAAGGAAGGCTACATCTCAGGGAGTATAGAGATGAAAAACAAATATTATCAAGAAAACAAACAAAAAATTTCATCACAGTTGCCTCTTGTGAATTAATTGAAGTTCCATTTATACTACACATGCAAAAAAACCATAGAAAATACTGATGTATTCCTTCCTTCCCTTGTTCTTAAAGACATGGACATATCTCTAACAGTGGAGGTTGCTATTTCTCTAAAGATTTGCAACCGCATTAAAATTACAGTTTATGTGAAAGGACTTATAGTTTAGAGAAAGGAAACAAGCCAGATAAAATGGACCTATGGAACTGCTTTCTTCCAATGAAATGACAAAGTTAAAAACAAAACAAAGCTAGTGTTTCTAATTCAACAAGATTCACGGTGACTTCAATTTATTTAAATAGAAGCATTACAAATTAGGAAATGCTTTGGTCAGATGGCTTCTGATGATTGAATTTGATACATACAATAAAGGCTTTTAACATTAGATCAGACACCACAGCAGACTGAAACAGTGAATGGAAACACTAGCTTAAGAAATTACTATAGGACACAGAGGAAGAAAACAAAGGGATCATTATAAGAAATCAGAATATAACAAGGAATAGTATAAACAACATGGAAGACAGAACAAGACAATCAAATAGACATAATGGGAAATACATGAAACAACTTTAGTATGCAAGTATAACAGCCACCCCAGGCACGCTTCCTGTGTCCTCTCCCAAGAGATACTGGCTCTATATGTTTGGAATTGTATGTAAGTACACCTCTTTTTCAAAATGAAAACCTTGAGAAACTACCATGCATTGGAGAAAAAGGAAGAGATGCCAAAGAAAAATCTAAAAATATGTAACATGTTATTCCCAGGAATTTAAAAATATTTGGACTTCATAAACAAAAAGATTCACAAAATACTAAGCAAAATTAGTGAAAAGAGAGACAATTTGTAGATTGGTAAACCAAGTTCATGAAAAGGGCATATACTTCAAGTATCCAGTCAGAAAAATTTATAAAAGACAAAAAATATTTGTCAGCTGTCTTAAAAGATTAAATATTAAAAGACAGAGAAGAAATGTCAACAGTTATGACAGAGATGAAACTATATTCTCTCCCAAGTGCTTCCTTTCTGGCTGGAGCAGTAGAGAGATTTATATGCAAGAACAACTGAAAGGATTTTATCTGATTACCTCTTCTTAAAGTTATTGCACAAAGAGAATATTAACTAAAATTAGACATGCGGGAAATGTGACATTGTCAACATAGCTTAATTTGAATTTCAAAAGTATGTTTTACTGAATTGGAGGAAACAGAATACTCAAGTGAAATTAAAATCATGATTATTTGGATTGGGAAAAATATATTGGTCTCTAATTTATATGTGAATATCAGTAAACAGCTTTTTGGGTGTTTTTTTTTTTTACCTTGGTGGAATAAACGTGTGTCAAAATATAATTAAAATGTAAAGGTGCCAGTTAGATGAATGTAAGACTACTGGATTAAAGACTACATAATGGGGATCAGCAATCAGCCCAAGAAGAATATAAGACTTGACACCTGGCTTTAGTTAGTTCACCTAACTTAGCACCTGGAATCCAGGTGATTGGCCCATCTCTCTCCATCAGTGGGATCGAGCAACAGGGGGAAAGGCCAGTCACATAGTAGGACACCAACTAGGGTACACACAATGGACAGGCAAGAGTAGAGGGATGGAAAAGTCCAAAACACAAAACCACAGGTGGTAAGTTAGGTAAACCAGCATTGTGCATTGGGAAAAGACAGATGGACTAGAGGCAGGTGGATGGGGCTGCCCCCTTTAAAAATTTTTATTTTAGCTTGTTTTACCTTTGTTTTTATCTTACTTTCATTATTTTTTTCCTCTTTTATTCCCCTTCTTTTCTCTCTCTTTTCCAAATGGCTCAGAGCTCCACCACAGAAAACTAATCTTATCCCCAAGCCCAGAGACCCAACTCCAGATAACTCCTCAACTACTCCTTCGTTCTTTCTTCTGTACTTTCCCAAACCTTGCATTACCATCCTTTTCCCCTCAGCCTTTCTTCTACTTCCTTTCCAGTTATCGTTGTTTTAGACACTACTCTCCCTAAATTTCCCCACCACAGGGTCAAACCACTCTAACAAGGGGAGCGCTCCTCATTTACATTTGGTTCCCTTATATAAATATAGACTTCTTTCCTATGGTCTAGAATGAAAAAATCAATAGTTATCACAGCTTGTCCATTTCTATATGTGCTTGGTGCGATAGTTATTACTAATTATACTACTTTAGCTAGAATGGTGTTGTGAACAGTTACTCTCACTTATGTAACAATATTGGGAAGCTCTGGGGTAATAATGTCACCCAAGCCCTAAACCAAAGAACTGGAGACTGAGCCGCACAGATACCAGTATCTCTCACTTCATTAACTGGGAAGCTAGGGTCGTGAAACAGACCCCAGCCTAGAACCTCCAACATACAGAAGGCATCTCTGAGGAACAGACTTTTCCTAGAGAGGACCTGATGCTAGTGATGAAACTACCTACTACAAAAACTCACAATGACCAAACACAGGAAACAAAACACAATTTTTTTAAGAAAGGGAAAATGACAAGATGCCAAAGCAAAATGCAACCTCAGACCTCCAGCCCACCCAGAACAACTCCAAGACACACTGACATAGAGGAAATTGGAAGTCATACGCTAGACATTTCTGAAATTCTAACATTACTGAAATAAAAAAAAAAAACTATGAGGCTTTAGAGGAAATCAAATCAGAAATAGTCTCACAGGTAAAAAAGAAATATCAATATTTATAAAGGAATTGCTCAGCAAATCTAAAGTAGAGATAGATAAAAAATACATAATGATAGGAAAAGGAAGAAAACCATGAATGATCAATAGAGGAAAGACACAATGCATGAAATAGATTCAAATATATATCCAGGAAATCAAAAATTCCATTGAAAGCTGGCAGGGCCATTTGAATGAAACTGAAGACAGGCTTTCAGACCTTGAAGACAGGATCTCAGCTAGTAATCATTAAAAGAAACCTCTTTTAAAAGTAACAAAAAATCAGGAAATAATTTAGCACCTGCAAGATATGGCAAAGAAAAATAATATAAGAACAATTGGTGTCAATGAAAAAGCAGGACAAAAATGACATAAAAACTATTTGCAACAGTAACCTTGTCTCTTTTGTGTGCGTGTGTGGCCTGCTCAGCCCATCCTGGGGGCAGAACTGGCATGGCAAGGGGTGCTGAGGATTGAACCACGATCCCTGTGTGCTTGCCTAAGCTTGCCTAAGCAAGTGTTGTAGACTGCAGAGCTATCTCACCAGCACCTGATTGCACCATTAGGAAGAGCAAATTTCCCAAGCATGGGAAAAGAATCTGACTTACGAATAAGTGAAACATACGAATCTCCAATTAGCCATAACCAAAATCAATCTATACAAAGAAATAATAATAAATATCCCAGAAATTCAGCACAAGAACAGAATATTAAAAGCTGTTAGAGAAAAGAAACATATCATTGATTAAGGAAAGCTAATCAGAATCACAACATATTTCTCAACATAAACCCTGAAGTCAAGAAGAGTTTGAGGTGAAGTATTTCAAGTCCTGAAAGAAAACAACTTCCAATCCAGATTGATGTACCTTGATAAATTTTTCAAAATTAATGAAGAGATAAGATACTTCAATGACAAAGAACAAGAGAAAAAATTCATGACCACCAATCCAACACCACAAAGGGTACTGAAAGATATTCTAGATAAAGATAAAAATGACTAAAATTCTAAGAACAACAGCAGAAATAAACCACCAACTAGGGCAAGCAATTAAACAGAGGGGGAAAGTGGGGAACCAACAGCAAGAAAGTAACATGACAAAGATAAGCCAATAGATATCAGTTATAACCACAAATGTAAATGGCCTCAATTCACCAAGGGAAAAAAAAACTGGCAGAGTGGACCAAGAAAACAAAAAAACAAAATGTTATATAACAGAAACACATTTAACTCAGAAAGGAACTCATACACTAAAATTCAAAAGATGAAAAACTATACTCCATGAAATAGGAAGCTAAAAAGAATGAGGGTAGCTATTCCACTTATAGACCTCCAAACCAAGAATGATTAAAAGAGATAAAGAAGGTCACTACATACTTCTTAGGGGAAAAATTTAAGAGAAAGAGATAGCAATCAAAAATATATATGCACTGAATATGGAATCATCCAACTATATAAGACAAAAATTAATAGACATGAAAAATCAAATGAACAATAACACAGAGGTAATGAGAGACCTTAATACTGTATCATCACAAAGAGAGAGATCAACTACACAAAAAAAAAATCATCAAAGAAATAACAATTGAAACAAGCCTGTGAATAAATGGACCTGGTAGACATATAAATAGTGTTCTACCCAACAATATCAGAATACACATTCTTCTCAGCCACACATGGGACAGTCTCTAAAATAGACTGTAAGGGGCTGGCCAGATAGCTCAGCAGACTAAAACACCTGCTTAGGCAGGCACAGGGACTGGGGTTTCACCTGAGTAGTGCTGTGCTGGCCCTGTCCCCAGAACGTACCGAGACAGGTGACTGAGACTTGGTGTGGTGGCGTGTGCCTGTAATGCCAGCACGTGGGAGGTTAAAAACAGGAGGATCACTATGAGTCCAATCTGTGTAGTGAGACCCTGTAAACTCAGTACTAAATGCATTAAGATAAAATAGACTATGCACTAGCCATAGAACATGATTAAGTAAATATAAAAGAATTGAATTATCCCATACATATTATCTGGCCATAGTACAATAAAATTGGAAATTAATGGCAAAAGAAACTGCAAAAACTCCATAAACACATAGGAATTAACTAACATCCCTCTGAGCAACCAAGTGTCACAGATGAAATTAAAGAATAAATTAAACAGACCCAGTCCTAGCCCAGGTCCGGTGAGTGTGTGGAGAGCTTCGTGCTACCCTGCACCAGCAGGACCAGTCCCAGCCCGGGCGCAGCATGGGCCGGACCCTCTCCCACACCATCGGGCCGCCCCCCACCACTCCACCTTACCTGCCCCACCCCTCCCGCCGAGTAGGAATTTCTGCCAAGTTCCAGGAACCCCCAGACCCAGTCCTAGCCCAGGTCCGCAGTGGGAAGGAGCTGAGCACAGCAGCCAGACCTAAGCCAGACGGAGCTGGATAACTCCAAACTCTGTAGAGCTCCACCTGAACTTCAGTAC